>NW_013668980.1:44227-67577 GCF_000517525.1 Limulus polyphemus
CTATCTTCAAGTTATGTTCTTACCTTTGAAAACTATATCATAACAAAGTTTTATTATTGGTTTATTGGAATAATATTTTCATACATAAATATGGAAAGTATATTGTGTTTTCCTGTGGTCCTAAGTGTTGTAATAACAGTTAACTAGGGTCGCAAATACGCCAAAAAGCTTCCATAATACCAGAACTATAAAAAACGTATTATGGGACAACATCGTGTTTAAGCAACGGAGTTACAAGAAAAGCCTCTGTATTGGATTGTAACTGCTTTATTAAATAAGTGACATTGAAGTACGTGTACTTGTTTTATTTTTACCCTTTTTTATTTACAGCTAGCTACTTGATTTACGCCAACACGCCACGTTGTAAAACATAAAAGACAAGTACGCATTGATTATCCCTGTCACGACAGTATGCACCAGTGTTATCAAGTTCGCTTTTAATAAGCGGAATTGGGCTTCTTTTTTGCTGTTGTTTTTTAAAAAGTCGCTTTAATTTTTTGGGAGTCGCTGGTTGTAGTTTTTGGGGATTTATTTATTCTGAGGTTGCTTATTTGGGCATTTTAGTAATAGCTGAGTACAACACAAAATGATTCACTAGGTCAATGACTAGCTTACACATCGTTTCAATTTTATAACTATCTTATCCCCACTCTTGTTTAATTAAAAAACACCCACAATCGTGGATCTTATGGCCCTCCCACTAGACACATTCAATTAAGCCGCACAAATCGTCATTTTGTGGGTAAGCCATAAAAGAGCAGTTTTCAAATGTTCCCTCGGTAGAACAGCGGGAAGTCTATGGATTTATTTACAACGCTACAATCAGAGGTTTGATTCCCCACGATGAGCATATCAAATAGCCCGATATGGCTTTGCTATGAAACACAAGCACAGTTTTGAAAGTCAGTGCTGTTTATTTTACTTGCGAGACCTGGCAACAGTGGTTTGTACACTTCTTTGGGTGGACATCCGCATTATGGTTTTCGTTTGAAATAGAGTATTTTGTTGAACCACTCGATGGCCAGGGACAAGGATAAAACTTCTGCGAAGTTTGTGTAAAAGAGGGTTTAACACATCTGAGGTGGCCATTAGTGAAATGCAGTTGTTTTTGTGCCGTTTTAGAAATACAAAATATTGTTTTGGTGAAGTTTAACTAATTCTGAACTGATGAACTATGCAATTTTAAAATTGTCACACGTGTGCACCAGTGTATTTCTTGTTTTACAGTGCCTTGCAAAAGTATTCAACCCCCTACCAATAATGTGACATTTTGATGAAATACAAATATTGTAAACAATTTTTTAATGAATTTGTTTTTATTCAAAACTCTAATGGTCAAACTTAACACTGATGTGTGTGAAGTAGGTTGAATGTTAGAAAAACCTGCAAAGAAAATATATAAATTGAAATTTGCTGATTGCATAAGTATTCAGCCCAAAAAGTCAGTACTTGGTGGAAGCACCTTAGGCAGCAATTACTGCCGTGAGTCTTTTTGGATAGGTCTCTACCAGCTTTGCACAATGAAACGGTGTAATTTTTGCCCATTCTTTCTGGCAAAATTTCTCCAATTCTGACAAGTTTGTTGGGGATCCTTGATGGACTGTAATCTTCAAATCTCGTCATACATTTTCCATTGGATTCAAGTCAGAACTTTTATTGGGCCACTCCAGCATATTCACTTTCTTCTTTTCAAACCACTCCAGTGTGGCTTTGGCCTTGTGCTTCGGGTCATTGTCCTGCTGAAATGTGAAATTTCGAACCAGTTTTATATTGTTGGCTGACTCAATCAGGTTTTCCACTAGGATTCGCCTGTACTTTGCACCATCCATCTTCCCCCTCAATCCTGACAAGCTTCCCAGTTCCTGCTGATGAGAATCATACCCAAAACATACTGCTGCCACTATACTTGACACTTAAGATGGTGTAATGTTGACTGAGTGATGTGCTGTGTTGGGCTTGCGCCAGACTTAACGCTTTGAATTTAGACCAAAAAGTTCAATTTTTGTCTCGTCTGACCACAACCTTCTGCAACATGTCTACATTATTATTTACATGCTTTGTTGCAAACACCATACGAGATTTAAGATGATTTTTTTCAGTAATGGTTTCTTTTTAGTCACTCACCCTTATAGGCCAGCTTTGTGTAGGGCCCGTGATGTCGATGTATGAGCTTTGACTCCCCCCATCTCAGACATGGAGCAAAGTCACTGTTGTCTTCAAAGTGGAATCCCTAACCAGTTTTCTGCTTGCCCGTCTGTTTAGTTTGGAAGAGCTGCTTGATCTGGGTAGTATGAAGCACATTCCACTTCTTAATGATAAACTTCACCGTACTCAAAAGGATAATCAGCGACTTTGAAATTTTCTTGTAACCTTCTCCTGATCTGTGCTTCTCTACCACTTTACCTCTTACTTGTTTGGAAAGCTCCTTAGTCTTTATGGTTGGTTTGTTGTATCACCATGTGTGTTGTGGCTTGAACAGATATATTTAAACCACTTTGATTACACACAGACAGAGACTGTAAAACTATTTCAACCAATTTCCAATAATTGTATAGTGTATTGCAGCGCAAGTTCATATGTCAAAATAGTGTATGAGTAGTATAGATAGATAAGCTTTTACTTTACCATGACAGCTATAATGTAAGTTATGTTGGTATATATGTGTGAAAAGATGTCATAATGTACTGATATTGGACAGGTATAATGCCACCTTTGAACACAAAGTATATAATATATACCCTGAAATAAATTTCACTATCACAAAAATATGGACTTCTTTTCTTTCTTAAGCTCTTTGCTTTGTAGAGAAAAAGGAAAAACTGCTCCACTATGGTATTACTAATACATTTACTGTGCTGAGCTCGGAAGAAGAGGGCCCGACTAAAAACTTCTGTGGACGGCACTGCACGGGGATTTTGCTGTACACTACAGTAGTTTAATAAGGCTAATTGGCAAAAAAATTTAGTAATTTTAAACTTTCATATCAAATAACATTTGTCTCATTGAAATATCCTGAAAGTGATATCTGAAGTATAACACTACAGTATTATACAAAATACTAGGCCGGCTGTGTTCAGTTAGTAAGTGTGCCCTGACTGTGAAGTTGAGGTTTCATGTTTCAACTCCCGATACTGAGAAAAACGGGCTCTGCACTTTGGGGCAATGGATTGGCTATAAAATAAATGGCCAAATCCCACTATTCGATCTGGCAGTAGTAGTCCAAGCGTTTGCGGTGGGTGCTGTTGAATAGCTGCCTTCCCTCTAACCTGTCAGCAACAAGAGTTATATAAGTAAGATTTTGATTCAGGGTTTAAGTTATGTTTAATCTTAAAAGCCAGAATATTGTTAAGACTACTTTTCTAATTGTGATAAAGAATAATTAAAGTATTAGGAGTTAAGATAAATGATAAGTCAACTAACTTTTAACCAACGTTCAGGATAAAATTAATATTATTGCTAGCAGCATGTAAGATAAATGTAAAGCCTATTTTATCAGGCGTGATAGAAAAATACCAGAACTACATTCCTGGACGAGAACACTCGTGTGTCTGCAAATAACAAAAAAGCTTATCTCCAGCATTAAGACTTGCTGGTATTGCACTAGACATCAGTTGGGATTAATATCTGTGTGGTGTTGACAACTTAACTCTTGGCAAAACACTGTATCAGGATAGTGAAGCTTGTGTCACGTAGATGTTATTAAACTTGTTCAAGAAGACGGCGTGGAGGCATAAAGTACACATTATATGTCAAAGGACTTTATTGTATTTCTGTCTCTTAACTGAACGTTCAGCCGATATTTTTATCTGGCTCTTTTAATTCGTGTCTGCCATTCGCTCAGAGTACTTGTTTGTGTAACTGTTTATGTACGTGTCAGTTTGCGCGACTACATAAACATTGTTCGTCTCAGCGTCCATATTTATATAAACTTATCTTCAGATCTGTGCAGTTATTTTGATGTTATACGACTGTTTGTTTCTTTGTCTTCTCATCCATCCTTATGTAATATAGTTTTGTGCATTTATCTGCATGCCAATTTTTTTATATTAAAGTGAAATTAAAACGTTGTTAATGATGCAGCTTCTTGTGATTTTACCTACAAGCTAAGAGTGGAATTTTCAGACTCTTTGCCAATGTCTTACTTTCATCTAGTATTTAAACAAAAGAGGACGATTCATTTTGAAATGTAGCTTTCTTTCCTTTCGTTTAGCTATTCGTTACTTTGTTTTGTTATTGTTTAACTATTCATTTTTCATTTTGGTCATGTCTAACGATTTTATTTTAGATTGTAATATATCAAATAATATCTTGCGAACCGTGGTGACCCTCAGTGGCACAGCGGTATGTCTGCGGACTTACAACGCTAGAAACCGGGTTTCGGTACCTGTGGTGGGCAGAGCACAGATAGCCCATATGTAGCTTTGTGCATAATTAAAAAAAACAAATAGCGAACCGTGGTGTCTGTCCGTGCGTTCGTCTGCCTCCAATTTTCGGTGGCCGCTTCTCGCTGCGTGTGAAAAGCTGCAGGCGTGAATAAATGTTTCCCGTCACTGGGGACGGGTAATTTTTCTTGTATTTAAATAACTACCTATTTATTGGGTTGTGAACTAACGAACTGCGGCATGTGATACTTATTTAGTTTTAATTTTATATAAATTTAGTACAATGGAAAATTCACTACAAAATATTCTCGAGTGTATTGTTTTACTGCTAGGATTATTATTACTTGTGAGCGAGTTAAGTCTTCAAACATATAGGAAATCAAATTCAATATTATTAAGTAAATACTTATATCATCAATAACTGATGTTTCTCTACAACGTAATAAAAGTGATTTTATGAATCATCCAAAATATTCAGATGAAACTTATTGTTATCTAAACAGAATATGAATGAGTTTTTCGTACTTGTCTAAACGGTTTTTTAAGAATCCATTTAGATGTGAATTTTCCCACTTTTTCTATGCACCTACAAGAGCTGTTTGTTTGTTGAATTTTGCGCAAAGCTACACAAGGGCCATTTGCGCTAGCCGTCCCTAATTTAGCAGTGTAAGACTAGAGGGAAGGCAGCTAGTCATTACCACCTACCGCTAACTCTTGGGCTACTCTTTTATCAACGAATAGTGGGATTGACTGTCACGTTATAATGCCCCCTCCCGGCTGATAGGGCGAGCATGTTTGATGGTACGGGGATTCGATCCCGCGACCCTCGAATTGCGAGTCAAGCGCCCTAACCATCTGGCCATGCCGGGCCCTTACAATGGCTATAGAAAATTTTATAATCGCGCATAAATGTTTTTGAAGGAAATTATATTCAAATGAAAAAATTATTTGAAACAAAATATTCTTAATCTGTTTATAACAGTATGGATATACATATCCTACAGGAAACGTCCATAAACGCTGTACTCCGTCGTAAATGTACGAAATAATACAAATACAAACGGGTTGTTACAGAGTAGTTTCATAAATATTATCAGAAAAATGATTGTTTCTAAGAGTGGAAACGCAAAATTAGTGTTCGATTTGTTGGCACTGATTCTTAAATACACAATAAAAGAAAAGTTTCGTTCAGCATTTATCGAGGATTAATGGTGAATTTAGACAAGAGTCGGTAAACGCACGAAAGTGCTTCAATTTCAGTTATTTCGATATTAGCGTGTTCAGTTGATGGTTGGAATCGACCGATTATTATCGACATTAACCAAAGTCTGGAGATTTTCGTAACGTATATATACTTGAAGTTATTCAAAGAAAGGCAAGGTATTATTACAAGTATTATCTCTAGTAACACTAATATGAATCTTATAAATCAGTATCTGAAAAGCCTTATACGATCGAGCACGTGCTTTTTAGGTTTGTTGAAACTAGAGTTTTCTTTATGTTAGTACGCTGTAGAAAAAGAAATATATTATTGTTGTATATGTGATTCCGCATTTTTCTTAACATGATCATAAAAAAAAAAGAAACGAGCCATTTCGTAGTTATTTATCTTGTGCTCTCGAAATTTGTAAGAAAGTTTCAGTAGTTATTTGCCTGTGTGTTCGAACAGATAGAGCTGGAATTCTTGGAACCTAACTCCAGAAGTATATAGGTAAGACTTTAATAAATAGAGCTGGAATTCTTGGCACTTAACACCAGAAGTATATAGGTAAGACTTTAATAGATAGAGCTGGAATTCTTGGAACCTAACACCAGAAGTATATAGGTAAGACTTTAATAGATAGAGCTGGGATTCTTGGAACCTAACACCAGAAGTATATAGGTAAGACTTTAATAGATAGAGCTGGGATTCTTGGAACCTAACACCAGAAGTATATAGGTAAGACTTTAATAGATAGAGGAAGAAAACTTTCTTATCAAATATGAAAATAAACTTAATAATGGTGACATTAAATGTTATGAATAAACAAAAAACATAGCGATAGTAATTTAATTTTTTTCTCTAGCAAATATGTCATTGATCAACTACACAGAAAAAGGAAAACTTTTCATTGGACCTTTAAAAATAGATGTTCGCTGTTCATGCACGAATTACAGCGATATTATTCAATTAAAGAACATCCTTTGAAACTTTTACAGGTATTTTGTGATCGTTTTGATTCATTTTTTAAAGAGTGTCACCTGTTGTAAGATATGTTCTCCGAAAATACTCAATAAAAATGTTTGAGCCGTAGTTTAAAAAGCTGTATTGGACATTATTGATTCATGTTTGTCAAAAAGTTTCTGTAACATATAAAACTTACATTCGTAGGCAGTTTAATTGCAATGGTTTATTTGTTTAATTTGTTAAAATTCTAGGTGTTTTTTCTTGTGCCAAACTTTCTGTATTTCAGAAACAAATATGAGTTTGATTAGTAAAGTGAGATATATACTTGTACAGTACTTTGATTAGCTTATGTGTCTCCAGGGGTTTTTCTCACAACACGTACACTCCAAGCACACACACTGTAGAATTCACCTATTATCATAACATATAATATTGGGTCGTGTGAAACTAATGCATTGTTTATCAGTTAAATGTTAATGCAGCCATGCATATGCACTTGATAAATAGCAGTATTATTCTAATTATACAGTACTCTGAATTTGTTAGGAATAACTGTTTCTCAGTTTGAAAAATACTCAGTATTATTTTTGTTGATTTGTTTTACCAAACCCACAAGGAATACGGCACCAGTATATTTATAGGCTTTAATTTCAAGAATTTTCTTTATTGTTAAACACAAAGCTACCCAATTGGCTCTCTGTTCTCTGCCCTCCGCGGATATCGAAACACGAGGATGTTTCAAGTAGTTTTCACTCCTAGTTATTTGTCGTTCATGACGACCCTTTCAATAAAGCAATGTTTGCCAAATGGGATGATACGTGTCTTGTGTTGTGGTATGCAGGCATACCGTGAGTTTTCTGCCTTCTCCTTTTAATGTCAACTACGACCCTTCCAATAAAGAAATGTTTACCAAATGGGATGATACATGTCTTGTGTTGTGGTATGCAGGCATACCGTGAGTTTTCTGCCTTCTCCTTTTAATGTCAGCTACGATCCTTCCAATAAAAAAATGTTTACCAAATGGGATGATCCATGTCTTGTGTTGTGGTATGCAGGCATACGGTGAGTTTTCTGCCTTCTCCTTTTAATGTCAACTACGACCCTTCCAATAAAGAAATGTTTACCAAATGGGATGATACATGTCTTGTGTTGTGGTATGGAGGCATACCGCGAGTTTTCTGCCTTCTCCTTTTAATGTCAACTACGACCCTTCCAATAAAGAAATGTTTACCAAATGGGATGATACATGTCTTGTGTTGTGGTATGCAGGCATACGGTGAGTTTTCTGCCTTCTCATTTTAATGTAGAATTTTTTGTTTATTACAAGACTGTAATTTTCACATAACGCTTGGTCAAGAAATTCATCAAGTTGATTTCGTTCTAGCGCCTTTATTCCTTTGCCACCCTATGGAGGTAACACCTGTTCTGCTAATTGGGACAGTGGCTGTAAAGTTGCACGTTGTGCAAGGATGTCGACAGCCAGTGTCCTCCAGTGGTATGGCGGATGATATCTCGAGGTTACGACCTCTCGTATGTTTGAATGAGAATGAGAGTTTTATAAATTCATGTACCGGATCCTGGGTGAATTGGTTTGCGGGAATACATCTTTAGGGAAAACCCAAGTCTAATCAACTAATGAATCGCACTGAAAGGCCAGTCAAACAACCATAAGAAAGTACACACGCTGTATTTTGTGTCTCTGTTCTATAAGGAATGTTTCATTGTATGTTGCACATCATGTCCAATGATATGTATTTTTGCTTAAACTCGGTTAGTTTCAGCTAAATTGAATATTACTTCTTGATATATCCTGCCCACCACCCCCATTATAAATCGGACTTATTTAATACTATTTGAGGAAATATGTTTCACCTGAAAATACAAGTGTTTTTATTTTTGCAGTGTATTTTTGATTTTATGTTCCAGCTCTCGTATTTTTGCGCAATATGGCCTGAGCATGTATCAGAGCCTACATGCAAGGTCTTTTTGTCAAAAGTAAACAGATACTCGAAACATGATAAAGAATTTACTATATATATATATACGTATTACTTCGATAGATGCGGCGTGCGTATAAAGTTTTTTTTTTTTGCTCAATTTTTATGAACTTAAAACTATAATCCTGGCCATAAAGACATTTATAATAATGTTTATTGCTGCTATTGTCGTCTGTGTAGTTATTCTTTAAATATTTGTTTTCTACGTAACTATAGAATTTAATTTATACCTTAAAGTAAAACATAAAAGAGTTAAAGAAAACTTGTAAAATATATTGAAAGATTTTATTGTTTTTACATTTTAAGTTAATTAAAACACATTTAAAATCTACTGAATAGAATCCTTCGTAAACAAATTATACCACAAAAAAATATGATGTGCAGCTTAAATTTCTGTACTAACAATAAAATGTACATACCGAAAAGAAATCTCTTACATTATTAGATTTGCTGAAAGAGTGAAAAATATATCTTGTAACCTTACGTAGATATCAAAATGTGTGATGAGCAAATTGGGCATTTTTAGCATGTTTTAAGGCTGGGCGTGGTTCAGTGGTTAGTGTGTTTGACTGTCGGTCAGAGGGTTCACAGTTTGCGGCTTGTTAGCGCCAGAATGCTCTTTTAAGGGGCGGGGGCGGTATAAAAGTGATGGTCAAATCCCACTACTCTGTTAGTTCACATTGAACTTGCTAAAGGGTTTGAGAAAAAGGTATAAAAGGGTACAGATGTTGTTGTTTTTTTGTATAAGAGTGACTACCAAATCACACTGTTAAATAGTTCCCTTTCCTCTAGTTTGTCAGCTTCAAAGTTAGAGACAGCTCTTGCATATAGCCCTTGTATAGCTTTGTGTAAATATGTGAAATAAAACAAACTAAACCCTGTAATATGTAAGTTATAATTTAGGGACAGATATGTGTTTACCATTTTTTAATCAACGAAGAAGTCAAATACAGAAAGTTACACAATTGTTTGGGTATGCTGGACTATTTCATATTTGTAGCATTCAAATACTATAGTTGTAACTCTTTACTAATTTAGTAAATTATTTTTCCTGTATTTGGGTATGTTACAGTGGTGTAGGTAACCTCTTGTTTGGGTATGTTACAGTGATGTAGGTGCCCTCTTGTTTTGTTATGTTACAGTGGTTTAGGTAACCTCATTTTGTATATATTAACCTTTTTTGGATATGTTACAGTGGTGTAGGTAACCTCATTTTGGATATGTTACAGTGGTGTAGGTAACCTCTTGGATTTAAGTTTCTAATTCGTTTTAGAAAAAAACATTCTTCTTGCTTATTATGTTGGCTCCACTGCTTACTATTGGCCTCGTAAATCTTCCAAATACAACTAAATTTTTCTAAAGTTTGCTTGCCTTCTGCTAATTTTATTGTTAAGTCTGTCTTACACAGCAGGGGGTCAGTCTACGGACTTGTATGCCTTCCCTCGTGACATTTCTTTGGTCGAGGTATCAATCTGGCAAAAAACAATGGAAGATTAGAATGTTGGAGAACTCTGGTTTCCTTTTTTTCTTTAATGGGATTAATGTAATGACGTGTGAGACATGACATCCTGGGAAGTTCTAATTGATCTCGGGGCTCAGTAAGATTATAACAAAAGTTAGTTCATGGTCATAATTGCCTGAGCGGCTGTCGTATAATCGCCAAAGCCTTGCTGTGTTTCTGAATAGAGAAGCCGGATACTTAAACAGACGTTGACAATGTGGCATACCAATTTTAATTACCTTTGTTTTGTTTGGCAATAACATATTTTCTTTGTTTGATAATAGAACAACTGATAAGCCTCTTGTTTTGAAAATCATATAAGACTCGTGCGGTTAAGGATGCAGCTCTTTTCGTCTTTAGTGCTACGTTTATAAACAACTATTCTAATGGTAAGTTTATTTTTAAATATACAACAACAACATATTTTAATATTTTATTATGTATCTGAACTTGAAACTGTGAAGATTGATGGATAATATAATTTCTTAAAATGGTAGCACAAAATTCCAAGCTTACACGGCAGTGCTCTAGAAGTGGATATATATTTTCCTATGGCAGTTAAAGATCCATCTTAAGAGTTGTCTATTTGACTTCTGTTGTAACTTTAAAATTAAAATACTTACAAATGTTTTGATAATACACGGATTAGTTAAAATTCTGTTAGAAGAACAATTCATAAGTAATGCAAGAACAATTTTGAATAACGTTGTTCTGGACAGCAAATTTAAATTCATCAAACTGTTGCTAAAGCTACTATGCAATCCTTGCAAAGTACCAATTTAATACAAAATATGGAATTTGTGATTACTTTTTTCTTTGCTTTGATAAAGTATAGAGCAGATATTGCGCCCAGTTATGTAACACAAAACAAGGTGTAGTTTGTTCGCAGTTGTGTTATGTGGAACAACAACAACAAAAAAAAAAGACAATGTACACAGAAGGATGACAAATTGTTGGCAGAATCCACTGGATACCTTCATGAATTGAGTTCTTCAGGAGTGAATGCCTTATCATACAGAAGAGGTAGTGCATACGAGAATTTGTGTAAAAAACGAACAAACTTGCATTGTTTCATACAACTGATTTATAGATTTATATCTATATATTGAACAACATGCAAGTGCATCCATAATGTAGCATAAGGATATTATTATAAATATAAATCCTTTGTTCTGTTACGGATTTACTTGATAGATTTCAAGATCGTTGTCATACAACTACTTTGTCTCCTCGACTAGTCAACAATGAGTTTACGGACTTGCAACGCTAAAATCTGGAGTTCGATTTTCCCCGGTGGTCAAAGCACAAATAACACATTGTGTAGTTTGCGCTAAAACAAACAGCGAGGTTTATATCATACAGCAAATTATACCAAACAACAATAATGCAACAAATTTGAAACATTGCATCTTTGAAGCTATAGCTTTTGTTTCGGAACGTGATTTAATTTCATCATCTACTGGTAGGGTTTGTCTGGAGACAAGAGCGGCGTAGACCACTTCTTGCTTGTACAGAGAGCACGATCAGTATCAGTTCCACTTGATCATCGCGTGGCAGTCAATAGCTTCTCAGTTTACTGTGGATTATGTTATGTCAGTATTTTCCAATAAGGACGTAAATCAGAAATGTATACACATGTTCTTTGAACGAAGTCGAAGAACGTCACTGTATTGTTCAACACGAGATTCAGGAGTGCGTGCATTGCATTGTACAAAAAAACAAAACAACAAAAAAACATTTTTTGCCTTAAGTCTCTAATTCGTTTTTCACGACCATTCTTCTTGCCTATTATGTTGGTTCCGCTGCGTACTATTGGCTTTGTAAATCTTCCACACTTAACGCCATTTTCTAAAGTTTTCTGAGGACAATTTTAGTCACAACTTGTGTCTTTGAACAGTAACAATCCAAGGAAATGTTCGTTATTAATGATCTCACCATACTCAGTCGCAGATACCTGTGAGAAATCAAATAATCATTTTCGTCTTTTTATGTAACCACAGTCGAGCACAATAAAGAAATATTTGGAATTTCTATCAGCATTCAGCAGATGAGTCTAGATATTCTTGAAAAATAGATTAAATCAGCTTGTTATGACGTTCTCTTTAAAAGTAGATTAAATCAGTTTGTTATGACGTTCTCTTTAAAAATAGATTAAATCAGCTCCTTATGATGTTCTCTTTAAAAATAGATTAAATCAGCTTGTTATGATGTTCTCTTTAAAAATAGATTCAATCAGTTCGTTATGATGTTCTCTTTAAAAATAGATTAAATCAGCTCCTTATGATGTTCTCTTTAAAAATAGATTAAATCAGCTCCTTATGATGTTCTCTTTCCGATAGTGCTTATGGATTTCTTAGGTAGTGAATATTTTAAGTTTTTTCAACGAATTTCAGGAAACTTCCATTTCCGTGTTTGGAAAGTTTCTCATGGCGTTCACGAAGAACAATATTTTGAGTTTCGTGAACTCTTATCCAGGCAATATATATTTCGAATACAGCTTACCAGTGCTCCATATCTTATTTATCAGGAACGGCGGATTTTTGTATAGACTGTTAAATTAGTCAGTTAAAGTCAGTAGAAATTCTGACTTTTTTTTTCACCGCTGAAATACCTCCAGCTATTCTGCTGACTGTTGACATAAAACTGGTGACAAAATTTTCTAATCCTTTGTTCCGGTTGCGATAGTTGGCTAGCTGTGTTAAATATGTTGCAGTAGAAGTAAAACACTGAATTGCGTGTGATCTACTATTGAACCCATTGTCTTGGTGATTATTTTCCATTGACAAGTCGTTGAGTATAATATGTTTTGAATTTATTTTCCTTGTCGTTTTTGAGATAGTCGCCCCCCCCCCTTCAATGGCACAGCGGTAAGTCTGCGGACTTACAACGCTAGAAACCGGGTTTCGATACTCGTGGGGGACAGAGCACAGATAGCCCATTGTGTAGCTTTGTGCATAATTACAATCAAACTTTGAGAAAGCCATATGTTTGCAGTTGTATGGCCTTATTTCAACCAACAACTCAATCTTTTAAGTCGATTGTGGCCATTTAGCTAGCTCACCCCAATCAGTGCACATGTATTTACGTATTCTGTCTGCTTTTTCTCGTTATAGCTGTTTGTATTATGAAAAGCTGTAATTTCTTAGACAGCGCAGCAATAACTTCTAACACATTTAGCAGCAGTAATTACTTGACTCAATCTGATGCTAGTCTCTTCACTTGCTTTATAGTATCACGTTAAAAAAACGCCCTAATCTGATTCTTATTCTGCTTTCCTTTTATAATATTAAATTATAGAAAGACAGCGGCTTCCGTCAGACTTTTTTTTTCTTAAGTTTACTGTTAAATCATCTTTTTCTTGGTTTATCACTGTTTTAATTATCACATTTATCAATTATCTTGTACTTTTGCCAAATTTAAAAATAATTTTATGTTTTTTTAATATTATTTTCTCTTTCTTAAAAACGCTTGGCTCGGCCTCTTGGTTAGCGTGCCTGGATTGTGGATCCCATGGTCCATGATTCACGTCCTGTAGCCGAACAACAAAAAACATCACTCTACGCACTTTGGGGCCGTTGACGTTATAAGAGTGACAGTCAGATTCTACTCTTCGTGGTTTTTTTTAGAAAGTATTTTAACTAAATAACTATTTCACCATTTTTGGAAAGTTAACTATCAAAAATAGCGTTATCAATTCGTTTTGGATTTAAATTTAAAAACACCAAAGTAATCTTTTAAACATCGTAACATAGTTTCTTAACACATATTAAGTCGAGCTGATGAAAAGATGTAATAAAATACACTAAGGGAAGTAAATTAATATATATTGAATTGGTTACATTATAGTACTAACATTCTTTCAAGCAATACTTTTATTAGTACTTCCTTGTTAATAATATATCCAATTTTTGTATGATACTTTGATCAATGCACGAGTTTCTTTTACAATAATATAACACGTGAAAGCCCAGTATACTTAATAAGATTTGTATTTATTTTTACCAGTACATTCTGAGGTTTTATACAGAAAAACAAACAACACCATTCGCTGCATATCATGGGGCATGGCCAGGTGGTTTGGGCGCTCGACTTGCAATTTGAGGGTCGCGGGCTCGAATCCCCGTCCCACCAAACATGCTCGCCCCTTTCAGCCGTGGGGGCGTTATACTGTTACAGTCAATCCCACTATTCGTTGGTAAAGGAGTAGCCCAAGAGTTGGCGGTGGGTGGTGATGACCAGCTGCCTTCCCTCTAGTCTGACACTGCTAAATTAGGGACGGTTAGCGCAGGTAGCCCTCGTGTAGCTTTGCGCGAAATTCAAAACAAACAAACAAACAATTCTGGGGTAAGATAGGGTTGTTCTCTATCCCGACCCTTTCCACTATCGTTTAATGCCAGAACATCGAGGGCGTCCCCATCCCAGGAAATCCAGCAAAAGAGCGGAAAATCACCTCTCACGCAGTTGACGTTACCTTGACCATGAGCTGTACTCGGGCGATAGAAAACAGCATGTTTTTAGTAGACGAATATGGTGAAGCTACAGGAGCCAAAGTAAATAGATTTAAAACACCGACATTTTGGTTAAGGAAAATAAAGATAGACAAAATAAATCCCACTGGTCAAAAAAGGACCCATAGTTCAGTCAAAATATTAGTTATATGGTTTAATACCGAAGATGATGCAGTCTACAATTGGGACCTACTCATTAAAAACGTAGAAAAAACAGTAGTAAATTGGAAGGAGAGATATCTTTCCTTCCTAGCTAAAGCTCATGTTTTAAAACAAATAGCACGAGCAAAATTATTTTACATAGGACAGATATTTCCCCCCAACAAGCAAAGATATCACTAGAGCAAACAAAATCATGTATAGTTTCATATGGTCAAATAAACCCGAACTGATCAATAGAAATGTGGTCAACTTCCCTCCAGAAAAAGGAGCTCCAGGAATGTCAGACTTAAGTACTTACTTAACTGCAGCCCCCCCCCCCCAGTGGCACAACGGTATATCGGCGGACTTACAACGCTAGAAACTAGGTTTTGATACCCGTGGTGGGCAGAGCACAGATAGCCCATTGTGTAGCTTTGTGCTTAACTAGAAACAAACAAACAAAAACTTAACTGCAATCTGGACACACCTCACGATCTCACAACCTGAATCAGATTACCCAAACGCTTTCTTTACGTCCTATATTTTAGGTCATAATAGTAAACATTTCACAAGGACTTACCACGGTAATAACAGCACAACCACTCCCAATTACCTAAAATTCCATCTAAAAACATTGTCCCAGCAATTAGAAATAAGAAAATAACCGACTTAAAAACTAAAGAATTATATAACTTAATGCAAAAAGAAATATCGCCTGAAATGAAACAAACTACCGAAATGTAAAATGATCCAAAGCTTTGGATCGGGTAAACTCCAGGTGTTTTGAAGCGTCTCGCTGTGATCTCGCCTGGAAGTAGTCCATGAAATAGTCCTCTTACAAATCTAGATTATATAAGCTCAAAATAACAATTGTCACTGTATTTTAAACTGTTCGCCATGCAATGTATGGCTGTCTAACACCAGCTGCCTTATGGAGGAAATTCGCCTCCATTTTCAACATTAAATATGTATACCACAGTACTTTTCTGTCACCATGTACCTAAATCTCAAGTTTGTTTTTTTCCCCCCTTCCTCTACTTACTAGGAGAATTCAAAGCGCAGATCTGGGCATCCAGATCTAGAGGAATCTTCGAACGCGCACGTGACAGGCTTCAAGAAATAGTCCAAAAGATCAGGCGTGCTATACGTACATATCTTAGAACCGAAAAACAAGGACTCAGTAATGAAGATTTCGCAAAAAAGGTGGACGCGGAAAAATTTTGTATCTTCCATATCACCGATGATGCCCTGGATCTTAAGTTCCAACAGCAGGGCTTTCCTTAGTTACCTGTCTCCGTCTCCATGACTATGTTACAGAATTCCAAGTAGTCAGAAGGATCAGATCCCGATGCAGAGTGTAGTTTGTATTGTGAGCGATTATGAACTCGAGTTCTGTGACTTTCATTGGACCGAAAACAAAACTTTACCCACTGATTAGAATCAACCAGTCCGTCTGTGTGTCTGTGATATATGTTTTTCTCTTTACAGTTTTTTATTCGTTTTAAACTACTAGTAGAGAACCGTGAAAACCAGGTAAACATCAAAACAAGTAAGCTAAAATTCTCTATTCTAAATAGCCGATTGGTGCATCCCCACAAGTTCAGCAACTCATGTTGAGACCCGTGAGGCAAAATGCCAAAACTCAAAGTGTCAAAGACTTCATCCGTGGAGAAAATTTATTGACCCTAAAGTTTTAAGTTTAAAAAATTGACTACTTCCTCCGAGGAGGAAAATAAGTGTACCAAATACCGTTATACTTTTCTTAGAGGTTTTAATGTATCCAGGAGGACCATATTTCGGTCATTTCTCATGCAGATAAATTTACTGAAGGCCTGAAGCAGATTAGACAAGATAGGAGTGAGACGGTTCTTAACTTCACTCCGGCTCGTCTTAGAACCAAGCATAAAGTAAACATTTGTGGGATCATTTTCCTAGGATAAATTTGTTTAGAAACTAGTGTTACCTAGTAGTTTAAATCTGAGTGCATGTTTTCCCCACATAAACAAGCATTGCAGTAAACCAGGGTATGTCTCCTAGTGTCGTTAACAATATAATAAACAAGGATTTGAAGTTCAGAAACTTTCAGTCACATTTTGAAATCAATGGCTGGAACCACAGCAATCCGATTCGATCACATACCTGTCAGTTCCTTCGATGTAGTTGCAATGTATCTTGCGCCTTTCATATGTTTAAACTAGATCTTGGAAATCGAGTCCATGTAGAGTGGACGAACTCTGCATGTTAAGATATGTGGTTTGAGTTGGCATCGCTGTCTTTCGCAGAAACTCCTTACAAAGGAAATTGCTCAGTTGGGCAGTAGTGCGTAACCATAAAAATCAGACTGAGCACGATCGACGATGGAGATCCAAATATCGTTCTTATAAATAAAGTGGTTATTAATCTCGTTACTGCCCCTATTCATGTCATATTGTTAGTGAAGCTCTTCTGACTAATGTCCGTTCTTGACGGAACTTAAACGCAGGCTTGGTAAGCTACAGGAATATGCAAAAGATGGGGCTCAGTTCCCTTGCATAAACTACCAAAAATAAATATTTTCACCTCATATAATAAAATTCACATCAAGAATTAACTTTTGTAGCCAGCTGGGTGACCAAAAGTTACAGGAATCCTACACAATATAACTGACATGGCTAGTATCGAGCCATTCACTCCCTGTACTTAGGGGGTGCACATACTTCTTCCACATTGTTTAAGATGACTCCTTATGTGTGAAGTTACTTATTTTATAAACTCCTCCACCTCCACCTATTTGAGGGTTTTATTGTACCCCCTATCTCTGGACTTGTAGGGTTTTATATATCATCCACGTAGGGAGTTAGACGTTCTAAACCCTCAGTAACTATATATTGATATTTGTGAATAACAGCATATCTACATCAAGGTTAATTATATTGGTTTAAATATTATTTATTTATTTACACTTATAAATAGTACTTATATATACGTATATATATTACAAGTTACATAATTAGTAACACTGAAATCATAAAGAGAATGCTGTTAATTACATTCATGTGATACTTTATTACTTATAATATATATATAGTAAAAACATAGCCCCTTAGTGGCACAGCGGACTTACAACTCTAGAAACCGGGTTTCAATTCCTGTGGTGAGCTTTATCCTTAATAACAAACAACAGCAATCAATCATAAAAATAAAATTCCCCCTTAGTGGCACAGCGGTATATCTGCGGACTTACAACGCTGGAAACCGGGTTTCGATACCCGTGGTGGGCAGAGCACAGATAGCCCTTTGTGTAGCTTTGTACTTAAATAGAAACAAACAAACAAAACTAAAAGAGAAATTCTGACATTACAAAATGTCTTTAACAACACATGCGTTACAATGGACACCTTGAAAAATTTGTCTTGGGACGCTTTTTTGTTTTATGCCCCCCCCCCCAGTGGCACAGCGGTATGTCTGCGGACTTACAACGCTAGAAATCGGGTTTCGATACCCGTGGTGGGCAGAGCACAGATAGCCCATTGTGTAGCTTTGTGCTTAACTTCAAACAAATCTTTGTTTTATATCATATTTTGTATGCATTATGAATTTGTCTGGTGTATCTAGACCTGTTCCTATGTTCAGGTCAAACGCTTTCATTTAAAGGTGATGATTGACCATCTCCCCCCTTTTTATTGATTTTCACGGCATTTTGTACCCGAGTTTTACTCATATAAACTCCTCTTTCCCAAAATATTTGAAAAGCACATGTGGCCCTCTTTGTTATTGAAATTAATTGACCGGGTTTACTGAACGTGAAATAGATAGATTAATACTCTTAATTAACAAAGATCTTTAAACGTTTTGGTTCTTAGACTTGAATAACGATTGGGAACATTACCATTTTTATCGGAAAAGTGAAGATGGAACGGTAAGGTGGTGAAAACTTTTACGTTTCAACCGTCTTGTAGTGCACGTATTTCTGTTCCAGTTTGTAGGCCTATTTGTTTGTTGCTAAGCGCGAAACTACACG
Source organism: Limulus polyphemus (assembly GCF_000517525.1). Lineage (NCBI taxonomy): Eukaryota > Metazoa > Arthropoda > Merostomata > Xiphosura > Limulidae > Limulus > Limulus polyphemus. The sequence continues at coordinate 62,924 of NW_013668980.1, forward strand.
ATTGTGCAGTGACCGAAACTCGATTTTTAGCGTCATAAGACCAGAGACCGTTTTGCCACTGTGGGGCTTTTTCAAAACAAGGTATCAGACATCGCTTTCCAGTTCAGGTTAGACGACGTGGATGGAAAATATTGATAAGTTTGAAGTAATTAAAAAAGTGGTAAAATATTATGGACTACTTTACGTGAACGGTTTTCGTAATTTTTGTTAAATAAATTGATAATGCAGCTTTTCCGCAACACCATTTTACCGTAAATCTATTTTTTTCATCAAACATGCTTGTACAACGCTCTGAAGAACCATCAATATATGTTAGTCTAGCTGAAATTAAAGGTAACTTGTACTTCTATCCTGGTTTCTGTTTGTTTTGTCACATCTTACATCACCATATTTCCTTTTAACTTTCTCTTCCTTCATTCTGTGGGTGGTATTTAATTGGATCTTATTCACACCATAAACAGTGGTGGAAGTACTTCTTGTTTTCCTAAAAATGGGCCGAAGGGGGTCACCATTCGCACCACTACACAGTGGTATGTGGTCTGTCAATCAGTCAGTAGACACTAAAATGACATCACAAAAGGGACGCTTAACGTTGCGATATGTACTGTTGTGACGTCAGTAAAACGAGCGCATGCTATGAATTACGAGAATAATTTTGCACTCTGTAGGCTACAACATAGCATGACATTAACTTCAAAATCAAGAAAGAAAAATAGTTGTTACATTTAACTTTAGTTTCATTTACTCTTGAAACAGAACACTTTCGGGAACCTGTGCTATACATCTAGTTATAGTTTTCATTTATTTTTGAGTTTGTGTAGTTACGTTTTATATTTTGTAACGAAAGCTGGTTGACTTGTGAGCTTTAATTGTGTATAAAGTTTAAAATAACCTCAGGGTTTGTGATAAAAGTGAAGCAACACAAAATAGCTAAGGATGCCCAGTAAGTAAACAAAAATGATATAAAGGACAATGTTGTATTATGTTCCCCATCTTTCTTTTTATTTTTGTTATTGAATCCATAGTCACCTTATTAGATGCTAATTGCATACCCTGCTTTCTGGGAGGTAATAATTGACTGATTTAACCTTTAAATTCTAAACCAAAAGTCTATGAAAAGTTGAAATGTGCTCTATGTGATTCTTTTTTATCCAATTATCGGGCAGAAAAATTGTAAAATAACATAGCCCTTGTACACCGTCTGACGGTTTCCAGTTACTTTACGAAAATTGCGGGATTCGAGCCAGTCAACTCTAGTTGATGGAAACCAAAAGTCTATAAAAAAAAAAAAGTGGCAATGTGCCCTGTTCAGGGGCTGTTTAATCCCCCTTCTCGGGAAAAAGCCTAAAACAAAATAACCAAATATAGATATGAAGTTTTATAGGGTATTCACACGCGAATTCAGTGCAGATAATCCGTTATTAGCTGATGGCGTACTTAAAGGCAGAAAGTACTGTGTGTAGTTATGCTTAGAGGTCAAGGTGACCACAAAACGCAGTGGCAAAAATTGATCGAAATCAGATTAATTTCTTGTGATTTTGTATTTGTCTAATTGACATACTGGATTAAGTTGGACTTTTCTTGTGTTTTAAGTCTAGTATAATGTTTATAGGTTTGTTCTCTTCGGTGAAACTTAAGTTTTGCTTTTTCTCCTCGCCTAGGTAGTTGGCAAATTTTTGTCGACGAATACTGTTGCTAGACTTTATGCATTGTGCTTTTTTTCTATAAAAAAGTGAAAATGTGCCCTATTTAAAGGGATTTTTTATACCTTTTTCTCGGGCAAAAGTTATAAAACAAAATTGTCCATGTACACCGTCGAATGGTTACCATAAAAATTACAGTAATTGAACTGGCTAACTCTCGGTGATGGATGGTAATACAGACACAAACATAATGGATCATACTTGTTATATTTATTTGTTGCCATACACCACCAAGACGTTAAACATGGAGACCATGGGTATCCATCGCAATTAATGTCTCTGAATGACAAGTTAATGAGTATTGTATTTGTATTTTGTATTTATGGCAAAGCTACAAATGCTATCTGCCGCCGTCCATAATTTTAAACTACTGACCAGAGGGAATGCAGCCAGTCAGCAGCAGCCCTACCGCCCACCATCCATATTAAGAGACCTACTGTCACTCTTATAACGCAGTCATAATTTAATGTGCGAGGAATATTTTGTAGAATCGAATGGATTCGAACATGGCTTGTCAGCTCGGAAGTCCAGAGTTCTATAATAGGGCAAACTCGCGTCCAAGGTAATGAGGAAATCATTATGGATTATCTTTTTTTTTTTGCTTATTTGCTGATTGCACATTTAGGCTTGTTAAAAAGTCTTAAACTATGTTTGGACAAGAATAAGTGATAGTTTTCCATAATTCAATGATCAATACTACACAGATTTAAACTAGGTTCTGTTTATTTGTTTCCAAATTTTGAGAAGTCGGCCGTGAACTTAAAAGTCAACGTGACCACTAAACTCACTGGTAAATATTATATCGAGATCGAATTAATTTCATATGATTTTGGTTTTGTTTAATTGACAAATATGATCAAGTTGGATTCTACTTGTGCTTTAAGCTGAAAGTGATTCCAAAACCAAATGATGGTCCAAGTCAGTTTATTGGTCCTTTGCTGCTAAATTTGAGGTGGTAACACAGTAAACCTAACACCTGTGGTTGTTGTAATCAAACTTGTTTTCATTTCAACACTGTGATAAGCGAAGACATTGTTTTGCCGAGGTAGTTTCTTCCGATATTTGTGCCCCCAGTGGCACAGCGGTATATCTGCTGACTTACAACGCTAGAAACCGGGTTTCGATACCCGTGGTGGGCAGATAACAGATAGTCCTTTGTGCTTAACTTTAAACAAAATCCGATGTTTGGTCACAGGTCAGATGCTAGTTCTATAGCAAGCACGCATTTCTGTGTATTCAAGCGCCAAGAAATATTGTAAAACAATATACTTTAACTATTTATAGTAGCCGTGTATCTCAAGGAAGAATTCAATCCCAAAGTACATAAATATTTTACACTTAGAAATCCCCATTTCTTTAGTTTTGTGCGTAATCCTCAGTGAAACTTAGTCAGCGGGTGAAGTTAAAGAAAAAGTCCTAAGGACAATTTTATACTCACCAAATTGTAATAGAAACTTCCGTTACTTGTTTTCGAGTAATGTTTTAGTTGGTGAAGAATGTGTTAATCCCCAATACTATGGCAACTTTAGACAGCACGGTAATACTGGCTAACGCTTGCACTTTATTATTTTGTGTCTGTGTTTTTTGTTGTTGTTTTTTCTGTTTGATTCAGTAACTTTAGCCTAATAGAACGTTGTTAGATTTATTTTCTTCGGTGTAACGTAAGTTTTCCTTTTGCTATTCGCCTAGCTAGTTGGTAAATTCTTATTGGCGAATACTGTTGCTAGACTCTATGCCTAGTACAACCTCTAATCTTGTTAAGGTCTTTAGAAGACAAATAAATTACTAGTTTGTCCTCGTAGACATTTTTTATTTTATACAAAATTCAGGTATCTGAATATCACGGTATAAATATGAATCACTAATATCATTTGTCATCTTGTTTGATATTTGTTTATAATAGGAAAATAAATGCGTAATTGTAAAACTGAAAATGAATTTCTCTTTGGTTTGTTTTTAAATATCGGCATTATCTATCAGAGGCAATGGCTTAGGTTTTTTGTACATCAATTTTATTACTTGTTTGATTGATAGATTTTTTATTAATGTTAAAAACACGTGTATATGTAATCCACCTGCGGCCGAGCATGCCCTAGTGTACCGGATAGGATCTGCGTGTTTATATTGTTCGCTTCCCGTTATAGCAGAAAAAAAAAATCACACTACGCACTTTGAGGCCGTGGGTGCGTTATAAGGGTGACGGTCAATTCCATTATTTGATGAAATAATAGTAACCTAAGAGTTGGTGGAGGGTGTTGTTGACTAGCTCCTTTCACTTTAGTCTTATCAATTCAAAATTAGGTATGGCTTGCTCTTTGAGTGAATACCTGACAATAAACCAACAAGCAATCAATGTACAGCTATTTCAAACACATTTTACAACAAATATGAAAAATTATAAAAATGAAGCCAATAACTAAACGGTGATTTTAATCTGTTTAATTTTATTTCAGGAAAACATACGATAAGTATTTATGTTTAAAGTACTCACAGGTCTCACATCTACAGACTATATTTGGCGATACAGTAATGCAGAAGGAACATATAAGTCTCATTGGGAATCATTAACACTTGTGGAACACATGTTCCGTGTGGCTAAAGACCCATAACAACAATAACTTTACAGCAATATTTGTTATAAGACAATCATGACTATTGTAATTAATTTTTATATGTTAATACATGTTAACAATAATACAAATACTTTGGATTTTTTATTTACAAACAAACGCCTTTTCCAAAAATATTTAATTGTAATCCAAAAATGCGCTTTGATAACATTTTATAGTTGAATCGAGCTTGTAAACCAATAAGCCTAATATTTGTAAATAAAAAATCACGTAATACTGCTAGGTTTTTGTCATAATTTTCGTATTATATTAATCGCAAATTATAAATCATAAGTGTGTAGAAACAGCGTTTCATATTGTTACGTCTCCGTTTGTTAATTG
>NW_013668980.1:68577-79507 GCF_000517525.1 Limulus polyphemus
AAGGCAGCTAGTCATCACCACCCACCGCCTACTCTTGGGTTACTCTTTTACCAACGAATAGTGGGATTGACCGGCACATTATAACGCTCCCACGGCTGAAAGGGCGAGCATGTTTGGTGTGACGGGGATTCGAACCCGCGACCCACAGATTACGAGTCGAGCGCCCTAACCACCATGCCATGCCGGGCTGATTTCTGGTAAGGCACGTATCTTAGTGAACTTTTTTACAGGACTTAATGAACATTACTCGTGTACAAAAGATTCACAACATTCGGGTATAATGGATACAACCATATACTTTAAAATATATAGGGTATAATGGATACAACCATATATTTAAAAAAATATGTATCCAAAAAATCACAGAAAATGTGCACGAAAATACAGATTACACATCAAAGAATCATGATAAGTTTTGAGTATGAAACGTGACACACTGTTAAAAAGAAAACATTACAAGTTAGTGTTGAATATGGCCTTTCTGAGCATTAACAATCCTGGCAACTTTGAGACATAGATCTAATCATCCTCTGGTTGGACTGCTGTGGAATGTTCCCCCATTCTTCCTGTGTAGCTGCAGCCAGTTGATGGAGATTGGTCTGTCGCGGTTATTTCCTGTTAATGACATTAGCGAATTGGTCTCACGGATATTCTATTGGCTTCAGGTCAGGAGAAAAATCTGCCCATGTCAAGACCTCAGTATTGTTTTCGTGAAGTCGTGTCATTGTAATCCAAGTACTGTGTGGTCTTGAATTGTCCTGCTGGAAAATCAACACTTCCGGATTCGCTTGCAGATGAATCAGACAGATGTGATGGCCCTAGGCCTTTGTGGTGACCCTCTGCCTTTCAGTACATGGTCTGTCCCTCACAGACAGATCACCTTCTATAATGTCGATAGCAACCAGGCTATCTTCATTACTGAAGCGGGGCATGGCCGTATCTTTCTTGTTCATGCGTTAATTACAGTCATGTATTTTTAATGGCTATTTTTACAGATTCTTAATCGACTCAGTTTGGTAGTTTTAATTCAACTCAAGTATCGAACATTGAGCGCTTGGCGTGTTTTTTTATGAAATCACATGACTTATGCTCGGTATTTTCTTCTCCAAATAAAACAGTACTACTTCCCTAATCAACAGAACTGTCAATATTTACGTACCCAATGAGCTAAAACTTAGACTCTTGGTTTTCATTCTACATAAGATATGTATTTCTTCTTCTCCTACTGGGATATAGAGTTGTGCCAATATATATTGATGAAAGTCCTATTCAGCTTGTTGTGTTACAGTTGCGGAGTTTATATAACACGTTGATTTAGAGGCAACTGGACGTGTTTGTAAACTCTATCAACTACTTGCAGGTCGAAGCACGGCTAGTCAGTCATATTTCCTATTCCTGCTAATTGTGTATCGGACTTAGTCGTAATGGTTGACTGCCTTTTTTCAAAGTGTGTCGTTACGGTTGCATAGCGACGTCGCACTTTCACTCTTACCTCACGCTATCACATGCATTCGTGTATGTGTGCATTTTAATAACTTGGGGAAGTTGTAGTAGATAAAAGGTTAACGTAAAACACGCATAATACAGCAGTAAATAAATATGTATGTATGAACGTTCGTTTATGTACATGTACTAAATAGGAGTCACAGAAGGCAGTGTAAGATTAAGAAATCTCATAACGCGTGCATAATATTCATGTATGGGTATGTTAACTTATTATTTAGCAAACATTAGTACTGTTTATAAAAATTGAGAACATATCAGGATATATTGCTAAGGTTTTTTTTAATATTACATTTTTTGGGTGGTAAAAGTATTGCAGCTCGTATATCACACACATTCTAACACAAAATCAGTCATATCAGAAAATGATATATTCCTCGTGCCGAAAACAAACACCGAAGAGCATACCACTTTATTGAGGTAAAAAGATAGATGGAAGTGATAACATAAAACATAAAGTTCAGTTTTCGACTGGGAACATTACAAATTCTTTGAAATATCAATAAGTTAATTTTTATGAATCCGGTTTCATTCCATTAGAGCTGCATATTTATATAGCTTGCAGCTGTTTTTTGTACATCTAAAAGATAAGCCGTTGATCTAGATAAAGTTAGATTTTATTTCAAATTCTCATTAAAAATAATTTTTGCAGTAAAACTTTACTAGCAAATCGAAAACATCTACATGAATGCTAAAGGAAAACGTTGCGAATGCACATTTTGGCTATATATTATTAATCTAATGTCATTGAGACTCTCCCTTGGGAAAACTATAAGGATCAATTCGATATGTTGCTAATTCACTCTGAACTTGAAGCTATTAAACAAACTCTTGATAACGTACGTACAAACTGTTTATGAAAAATATATATAAAAACGAGTTTTACGAAGAAAGTATGTTCACCTGCAGGTTACATAACATCATTAAATAATATATATATATATATTAATTTTGTACCCTAACACGTATATTGTCATAGATATACAATAACTTCGTAAGTAGATTTCAATGTTGTTATATCTTAGCATAGTTAAATATCAGTACTATTACTGTTGCTTCTGTAAATTACAACTAAGTGAGAATAGTTTTTTTTTTCTGTATTCAACGACATCTTATGCGACATATGAGCCAAGTCAGAGGCCCTTTAGTTTCATGCATAGCCATCCCATATTTAAAATTGCTGACTGGAGAGAGGACAACGATTCAGCAGTACTTGCCCTTTATGTTACCCCTATTAACTGATTAGTGTATTCACTGTCACACTTATAACGCTCCCCAAAGCTGAAAATACTGAAAGTGTTCGGTGTTTATTATAGCTCGAACCTTAGACCTCCCGATCTCCAACATGGTACACTAATTCCTTTGTCATATATATATTTGTGCAAAAGCAGCTAAGGACTGTACACTGTGCATCAATATTTATTTGTTTTTAATTTTTTATTCTTATTGAAATTACATTGTAAATGCTGTAACGCCATGAATGCAAATGTGAATATTAATCAATTTGATTCAGTAATATACAAGAACAGGTTGTTTGATATGTCGTAGCCTTTTAAATGCTAATAAATTATTTTGTTCTTGCGTAGGGTGTGTGTTTGTCAGACGAGTTAAGAGAATATGCAGTCTATAAGTAATACATCTGAACCCCTGCCACTCATCTGTTAGTCTTCTCGATCCCACATTTTTGGCTCGATCACGGAAAATCCTTTCCATCGAGAAATTATATTCCACCAGCCAATTCTCAGGGAACTACTCTACCCTCTCCACAAAGGAGACCTATTGCACATGTAACTTTGAACTACTCTACCCTCTCCACAAAGACCTATTGTACATCTAACCTTGAACTACTCTACCTTCACCACTAAGGAGATCTATTGCACCTGTAACCTTGAACTACTCTACCCTCTCCACAAAGATCTATTGCACCTGTAACCTTGAACTACTCTACCCTCTCCACAAATATTTATTGCACATCTAACCTTGAACTACTCTACCCTCTCCACAAAGGAGATCTATTGCACCTGTAACCTTGAACTACTCTACCCTCTCCACAAAGATCTATTGCACATGTAACCTTGAACTACTCTACCCTCTCCACAAAGATCTATTGCACATCTAACCTTAAACTACTCTACCCTCTCCACAAATATCTATTGCTCCTGTAACCTTGAACTACTCTACCCTCTCCACAAAGATCTATTGCACATGTAACCTTGAACTACTCTTCCCTCTCCACAAAGGAGATCTGTTGCACCTGTAACCTTGAACTACTCTACCCTCTCCACAAAGGAGACCTATTGCACATGTAACCTTGAACTACTCTACCCTCTCCACAAAGATCTATTGCACATCTAACCTTAAACTACTCTACCCTCTCCACAAAGATCTATTGCACCTGTAACCTTAAACTACTCTACCCTCTATTCAGATAGTTCCACGTTGCTAAGTTATTCTATTACAAGTAGTTGGTCTAAACTCCAACTGCAGAAAATTGTATTGTAGGTTTCTTTATAAGTTTGACTTCAATATTGCTCTTTTTTAAGCTAATGTATTTTAAGAATGTTTGCATCTTTAATGTCAAGACAAAAACCCAAATTTTACTCCGTAAAAAAAAAGCCCCAGTTGTAACATATAACTTAAATTTGCATATTGCTTATTTGTTTCGGTTTAGTGCAAAGCTACAAAATGAACTATGTGCGCCACTTGGATCGAACCCCGAATTTTAGCAACTCTGAAACTTGCCGCTGAGCCACCAGGCAACTTTACCTTGCTATTATGATTTATAGGTCTGAAGTTAGAATTACATTATATACGTTATATAAAATATCAAATGTTTTAAGCCAAAAACGAGACTGGTGATTGGTCACACCCTTTGTACAAATTAGGGCTTGTGATTTTGTATAATAAATTATAATCAATGGATGTATAAATACATATATATATATATATATATATATATATATATATGGAAAGAAGGATATTAGTTGCAATAACTGAATAATTCCTAAGCTCCAAATTGAGGAAGCCCTTATGTGTATGTAAAACTGTCAGTGACATAAGGCCTTCTCTATTATTGTATAAAATTCGTGTTTTTCTAATAATGTAACACTAGCTGACACACCCGTTCAACGCTCGGCGGAGACAAAGAAATTCCGAGAGGTGATATACAGAGGTCAGTTCCAAACGCCACCTCTCGTGAGGGTGCGCGTCAAGTTTTGTTAAAATCAATAGAACACACAGAGACACCACCCTAAAGTGTGAATTACCCATCCTCATTGTCAATCCACAGGAGACTCTTAAGGGTACATGCCAGGTTTGGTGATGATTAGTCCAGCGGTTCGTCTGTTATAAGGAGAAACACGAAGTCTTTAGCCAAATAATGGTTTAAATTTTGATATAGCAAACAACTCTTATGGAAGCAATCGAATGTGTCGAAATATTCGTAACTTTTTTTTTATCCACAAATTGGGAGGAAAATATGCAGTGCACATGAATAAAATTATTTTTTGCTGTACATCGATTATTATCCATTCATGTATATGTGTACAAGGTAAAATAGATTTGTTTTATTTATCTGATAAAAATAGAATTATTAACAACATCATTTAATAAACGTTTCTTTGTTATAACATTAATTTTTTTGTTGTGCGCGTGTATGATTGTGTGTACACACATTAACTTCTCCAAGATTTTCAGAATGAAAGAGCTCTAATCTCTGAACCTTTTCCAATTCTCTTAACTGTCGTAATTACTATAATTTCTAAAATAAACTTTATCGTGGATTAATGATCGTAATTTTATATGAAGTTTCTGGAACTTTTTGTTTGGGAGGAGGGTCATGCATATGTAGAATGTTTGTTTTAATGCCTGGGGTGGGGAGAGGTTGAAGTGTTCATTATAAAATCTCATTGATTTGTGTTGTTCTTGAGGGTAATGTGGCACGGATCATATGGATAAATAAATTCTTGAATGAAAGGAAAAGGGGTATTATTGATTCGTGTTGTTCTTGAGGGTAATGTGGCACGGATCATTGGATGAATAAATTCTTGAATGAAAGGAAAAGGGGTATTATTGATTCGTGTTGTTCTTGAGGGTAATGTGGCACGGATCATTGGATGAATAAATTCTTGAATGAAAGGAAAAGGGGTATTATTGATTCGTGTTGTTCTTGAGGGTAATGTGGCACGGATCATTGGATGAATAAATTCTTGAATGAAAGGAAAAGGGGTATTATTGATTCGTGTTGTTCTTGAGGGTAACGTGGCACGGATCAATGGATGAATAAATTGTTTAATGAAAGTAAAAGGGTATTATTGATTCGTGTTGTTCTTGAGGGTAATGTGGCACGGATCAATGGATGAATAAATTGTTTAATGAAAGTAAAAAGGTATCATTGATTCGTGTTGTTCTTGAGGGTAATGTGGCACGGCCCAAATTGTTCAATGAAAGTAAATGGGTAATTTTATACTGAGTCAGGGAATTTGGAACATTTAGTCAAAAGTCGGGGAAATTTCAATATGGAAGCGTGTAAGTGCAAATGTCTTTTGCATAGTACACATAGCTAGGGCAATATTGTTATTTATTATTTTAACTCAGTTGTACTGAATTTTTTTATAATATATAATCACTATCAAGGGCCCCCCCAGTGGCACAGCGGCATGTCTGCGGGTTTCGATACCCGTGGTGGACAGAGCACAGATAGCTCATTGTGTAGCTTTGTGCTTAATTACAAATAAACAGTAAACAAACACTATCAAGGGTAATAATACCGTTTTTCAGTGGACTTTATGATTATTTTAAACCTATGTCCCGTGTCTGCTATGTGATCCATTTGAATGAGTCTTATTCTATGTACATCCAGCACGTTTTATAAATGAAAGATGGCGTGGGTTTGACTAGGGGAGGTGTAGAGTAGTTTTTATTGAAAACTAGCAGAGACCGGCAAAACATTCGCGGTGAAATCAGTATCTTTATTTACATACTTCTTTAAATACAGGATTTCTAGAATAATACATAAGAATTCTAATATCAGACACCGAAAGTCCACTTGTCTTAGGCCTAACATTAATTAAGCCTTTATTAAGTACGGCCTGTATTCGATAAAGAGATAAATTAACTGTAGTTTGTGAACGTTTTTCTTCTTTAGTTCAGTTAGGAGTAATCTTTACCGTACTTAATACTATCAATAAATAAACTTACATTGTTATTTTACGATCTAACGTTACACATTTTTGAATACTTTAATAAGCTTTTAATATGTGGTTGTACAAAATGTCTGCTGAAGTATATTTACATACGTTGAAATGAAGTGTGTGCGCATTTTCAGGACAGACAAAAACTGAGTATTATTATAAAGAATTATTTTGTTTTACATATAGAAATGTAATTACAACTTCTGTGGAATAACCAATAATTTCTTAATTTGACACTAACATTTTAGTCAGGGAATTTTGCGTTCACCAACTCATGGGAACCCCGAGAAGGAAGAAGAAACAACACATATATGTATCTGTCGTTAAGGGAGACAAATGTTTTCAGTGTCCAAACATAAATAGATGTGAGCTTGGTCGTTTCGATATATTTATTTATTTATTCACAATGTTATCCTTGCTGTATTTACTCCTCAATTAAAATTAAGTCATATAATTAATGGTTTGAAAGATAAAATTGAATTAAGGTATAAATGTGGTATATATAAAATTAATGTACGTGTGGTCTAAGTTACATTGGACAGACAAGTAAGAACTTAAAATTTAGAGTAAAAGAACATCAAAATGCGGTGAGTATATTAAAAACGGGTGAATCGGCTATGACGGAACATGTGGTGAATTCTAAAAATTATTGATTGGGATAATGTAAAAATATTTAAACAGGTAACGAAAAAAGATGAACTAAACATAAGAGAATCCTTAGAAATGGTTAAAAACAAAATGAATATAAATAGAGATTTAGGACCAGGAGCCACGGAAGTAAACTTTTGGAAATCGTTATTGTAAATGGCGCCACTATAAAAACATGCTAATTATACACGTACATAGGTTTATATGAAACTTCATGTGTACTTTGTAGTTTAATCTCCTGAAGATGGTGGAAATAATGTAGAGTTTTTAACATATTTTTTAAGCTTTACAAATAAATTATTTTGCAAATAAAAAAAAACGTCGATGTCTCGTTTGATTAATTTTATTTAACATTTTTGCACAAGAACTGTCTGTTTTACGTATTTAGTAAAATAAACTTTTATTTTATAATACATGTAAGATCAAGGTAAGGCCTGACATGTAGCCTGACGGTTAGAGCGCTCCACTCGCAATCTGCGGGTTGTAAGCTCGAATCCTTGTCGTCGAACATGGTCGCCCCTTCAACCGTGGGGGCGATATACTGTGACGGTCATTCGTTGGTGAAAGAGTAACACAAGAGTTAGCGGTGAGTGGTGTCGACTAGCTTCCTTCCCTTTAGTCTTTCACTGATAAACTAGGAAGGGCTACCTGGAGAGGAGATGGGTGCCAGCAGGCATATTTCTTCCCGAAAATCATCTCAGTTAGCCCAGTGGTCTTCAGCAGCCTCGGAACTCGAACAAACAAATAAAAACAAGATCAGTGAGTTATTTTCTCTTCAATATCAATTTAACAGTTAGATGAAACAATTAGTTGTTTCCTCGTGTTTGATGTAAAGTTGCCTGTAATGATCAAATATTTATTAACCTTAAAAGTCTCGAAGCGTCTGTTTTCAGTATCCTTCCGTTATAAATATTAACACATTGACACTGTCAGATACTCTAATGAAATTGACTGTAGATTTGATTAGTGATAAAGTAGTAAAGCTTACATTAAACTTGGCTTAGTTTTCTCATATTTATCAGTTTTATTTTAATCCGGCTGTCTTACTAGTGTATTTCATCGCGGTTGCCATGGTAACAGTATCATTGTCCGGTCGCTACGAGAAATGTCATCGATTACATGGGACAGGATAACCCGACGACCTTTTCCGTTATTAGGATCACTTTACATGTAATACGAGCAAAAGTATTTTACAACTCATATAATTTGATATAAATAGGAAATGACCGTAGTTCGGTTAATAAGTGGTATATGAAAAATGTCTGAACAAATTGACGAACAAAAAAGAAATACAACAACTTCATTATATATATTATTCAGTATTCCAGCATGTGTTATTGTTGTTCTATCTAGGGCTGTGGTCCTTGTTATAAGTCATTATTATGGTTGAAACTACAAAATGTAGGAATTCGTTTATTATTAATATTTTCACTTTGTTATCTAAGAATGTTTTGGTTCCATAAATTTTAAATTGCGCATTACATTGTTGACGCTTTTTTAAAGTTAGAAACTCACGACGCATGTACATGTACGAACTTGTATCTAGTGACGCTTGTACCTATCAGTAAATTCAGTTTCTCTTTAAATGTCTATATCTATTCAAAGTATTACCGGAGAGTAAATTTAAAAATTTGTGTCAGTGTAAAGTTCAGTACTGTATACAACGTGATTTTAATCATTACACCAGTGTTTTGTTTATGAGTTTGTTGTCTTTCTTCTACCACAACTCATGTCGTAACTGAAATTAGAATAAATAAAATATAATTGAAATTTAGAAATATTGTTACATGTTTTCATTTGAGACAAAATAGGCGCAGTTTTATCAAAAGTGTAAACTACGCAATGGATTATATGCGCTCTGTCGAGTGTGAGGAATCGAACTCCAGATTTTAGAATTTTAGTTCCGTAAACTTACCGTTGACCCATCAGGGGACTTATTAAAAGTTTCACTATATAAGAAAATATGAATAACCAAAATGAGTTACTCTGCAGTTACAGTTCAGAAAAACGTATGCAGTTAAAAGGGTTTATATGACTTCATGCACACATGGGTACTGATTAAACTGAAGTCAGATAGAGACATATTTATTTTCTGCTTGAAGCACTTTTATTAAAACTTTAAGTTGAACTCCAAGAAACTTGAAAGGTAAGTTGGCCATGTATACTTTACATTTAACTAAAAGTAATTATTTATTTATATTGTAAAAATCCATTGTTTGAATTTAGACCAAATGAAGCATAGTTGATGTATTGTAATCTGTCTTTTTCGATAAGATACGCTGTATTGGGTTTTTCGTTTAACAACTCACATTTTAGCAACCGTTAATGGGTAATTAGCTTTTCTGGCAACAAAGTTTGTGACTACAGAGGATTGAGTACTGTAGATTAAAACGTTACAGTCCATGTTGCCACGTCGGGTCATGTTCTGTCTTACAGTAACGCATCTTGACAGTAGCCTTGCAGCGTAGTTTCCATTGCAAAAAGCTCCGGCATAAAGCTGTCATGTCAAAAGTACACAAAGAGTTGTGTGCTGTCATAATCCATTTATTGTACAAGTATCTGCCCGTTTCAACAGTCCGATTGCACAGAAATCCTTCGACGCTGCATCCGTAGACTTGACAAATATGTCTCCGTATGGAGTAGCATAAATACCTGTTTCATTCTACAAATGTTTCAGGTATGCGACAGTTGAAGTGGAGGTATAATTGAAACCAATATCTTAGTTAACCCGTACCCTATTGTTCTTGTTTTCAGACGGAAATCCTTCTTGATTATGTTGAGTACTGTTGCCTGGGGCATACTTACAGCTTTTGCCACTGATCTTTGTTTTCGTGATTTTCATGTATGACAAGATGCCACACTTTTGTTGCCACGGTTGGGGTAAAACTTGTTGCATGTCTGTTTGTCTGTGTATGTTCTGATACCTCAAGTTTATCCATATTCCTATGTTTTCCAGTGTTATTAAGTACCGGGGATATACTCGTCTTGGAAATTCTAAATCATCGATCGAAACATATTTTTGTGATCTCAGTATATAGATATTTTGTGTCTGAAAGGGCTGTTACATGCCCTTTCCAAAAGCGACCAGTTTTTGGTGGCATCACACTACCTGCAAAACTCCAAACAATGTCAGAATGTAGTTATGGTACACGACTTTATGTTTGATGTGATTATCACGTGACTTCCTGATGTGCATATTTAAAATCGTTTTAATAAAACGTACTTAACCCTCTGTACTCTGGTTAGTTATTGATATATGGAGAGATGTGAGGCTCAGTTAACTCACCAAAAACTTTGCAGTAGTTTAGTTTATTTCATTTTAGTCATTTTTAACTTTCAATATCCATCTGAAGATTTATTGATTGCATCCCAATCCCGAAAAAATCACGGTCCGCACTTTTTGAACTGTGGATGCGCTATAAAAGTGAAGGCCGGATTCTGCTACAGTTAGATAAGTGTAACCGATGGGCTATATGCAATAAGCCCTTGGTTAGCTTTGCGCAAAAATTCTAAACAAACCATGTTCATTGCCTAAGGTAACTGGTCTAATTTATACTGGCCAAACGTGTTTGTTTGTTTTGAATTTC
>NW_013668980.1:79584-122718 GCF_000517525.1 Limulus polyphemus
AGGCCAAACGTGTATAAATTTAAAGTTTAGACCTAAAGAACATAACTCAGCTATAGAAAAACGAAAAATAAATGAATCAGATTTAGTAGAAAATATAGCTAAAAATCCTCATAGTGTTAAGTATAATGATATTAAATTGATTAAATATATTAATAACAAATATGAAAAATATAATAGACTAATTAGAAATATTTAAGAATTTAAATTTAACTTTGAATAGAAATGCCTCCGTTTTATGTTTTTTAATATAATAGTATTTTTATTAATACAACATAATACATTCAAATAACATCCAATGAAACTTAAAGCTTATCTGCAAGAAATGTACTATTTAAAATTAAATTAAAGTTAATCACACAATATTCATAAAATGCAATAATATTATAATATAATATATATACTCAGATTGAATTTTTTTTAATTGTACATATTAGTTCATAACATTATTTTTGTGTTATTAACAAGTTTTATCATTTTTTAAAATTAGCATATGTTTTAATATGTAAATGTATTAAATAAACTTGGTACTTGATAATTTATTTTTTCCATAGTTGTTTTTTACTTCAGGTAAGTTATAATAACCTAATTTTTCTTGTCTTATATTTTTTATCAGATTTATTCTAATTTTAAAAGGTGATTAAAAATAGTGCATTGTTATAATAGTGTATTGCAGGGGTCTCCAAACCTTTTTGGGCAAGGGCTGGGAAGTAGTTCTTTTTAGGCTTCGTGGACCGGAGGGGTCGTGGTAAAATTAAGTAGGGATGCATATATGATCAGATTGTCTTTTGCTCAATTATGTTTTATTTTTTGTATTTTATAATATTAAAAAATTATATTATTACTTTAATAAACTGTTGGCAGGCTGGATAAACCGTAGTTTGGAGACCCCTGGTGTATTGGTATAATTTAAACACATTCATCATATTCAATGTTATATATCTTTCATAAGCAACCATATTATTTAAATTTTGTTACATTTTCAATTGTTGTACAAGTACATGAATGCCTAAAGTTAATTGCATTTTCAGAAATACATTTAGCCAAACAAAAGCCAGTGTGAGCAGTCAAAAAAGGATAGTTTGGAATTATTTATTCTGAATATGAATACACAGTCATTTAGTTTTATCTGTATTTAAATATATATGATTTAAGTTCAGCCATTGCAAAATATTATTAAAACCCTTTGCATATTTTACAATGCTAAAGTAAGATTATATTCACTTATTGCAGTGTCATCTACATACATATAGATAGAGCAATTTAAATGAGCACTTGCTATATCATTTATATATATATATATATTAAAAAAAGAGAAGAGGGTTTAAAATTGAAACTTGTGGTTTACCAGATAACTTTTCTATAAATACTATAAATGTTTCTGATTTTAGTACAAACAGTAACAAACTCTTCTGTCTTTTTTATAATTTTTAAATTAGTATAACATTTTGCCTCTTATTCCTATATTTTAGTGAATTATGAATTAATAAGTTATGGTCTGTTGTATCAAAGTCCATAGATAAATCCATAAATAATACATTAACAATCGTGCCTTTATTCTGAGATCCCTTACCTTCTTCTGAAAAATCTTCCAATAGCATAATTATATTTTTACCTTTTTGATAACCATGTTGTCTTGGTGACATAATTTTGCACTTGTGTAAATATTCTTGTATAATACTAGCAAGATATCTTTCCATAATTTTCTCTATCACTGACAAAATAGCAATTGATCGATAATTTGAAAACATGTCTTTCACCATTTTTATAGATAAGTCTTATGATAGGGTGTAATTGATGATTCATAAATTATATTTAACAGTTTAACCAGTGTATCAAAAACAAGAATAATTATTGCAGTATTTTAAGTGTTTTAAAAATATTTTATGTGCACTGGGAGTGTTTTAATATCCATTTAACTAATTAGTTTTTATTATATCATCATCTGTTATATTTGGAAAATAAAAATAATTAAAAACAATTGTTTGAAAATAATTACTGCTATCAATATATAGATTGTCTGAAAACATATTTCTATTATTTAATATATGTATGAAATCTGCATAATAATTATTAAACTTCTCTGCTATATTTTCTATAGTAACTATATGTGACATATTTCTAATGATAACATTGTCACTTGAAGTTTTTCATTTATTTTCTAACAATTCATTAAGAGTCTACCATGTTTTGCATATTATTTTTGTTATTACAAAACTTTGTGAGATGGTATTGTTTTTTTCTCTAATCTTATTTTACTTGTTACTCTGTTTCTACTTTTCACATAATTCCACCTATAATTTTCATTTTTTGGATTGCTTTTGTAAATTATCCACAACCTATCACACTCTTTAATACACAGTTTTATTTCATCAGTAATCCATTATTAATCTGTTCTTTTATTTTTTATCATTAATGCTCTTAGCTTTGTCATAAACTGCATGAAATATTGTAAATATTATATCATATAATGATTGAAAGCTACTAATATTACTAGTTAATTCATACCAGTCTATTTTATAAATTTATTCCATTATAACATTTTCTTTCAACTTTTCAAATGTTGTATTAATTTGTTTGTTATTATAATTGAACTTGTATTTTTCATTTATTAATGAATGTTTTTCAGTTAAAGTCATAATAAAGTAATGATATGATATTTTAATTTTATTAACAACTGAAACAAATTTATTTGAAAGATTTGTAATGAAATGATCAAAACATGATTGGGCCAATTACTTATTTACAGTTCCTTCTCTTATATAATCATTTATATGTTGATCTAAACTATTTGTTGCTAAAATGTTTGTGTACCTTTGAACACCATATTTATTGTTATCTATAACATCTATGTTAGTATCACCTATAATTAAAATGTTTTTGTCTTTACTTATATACATTTAAACTTAACACTTCAGCAGATTCTATGTTATATATCTAGGAGTTATATCATTTATTTCTGGAGATCCCTATTTGTAGAGAGATGAAAGGTGAAAACACCATGTACTTCAAATGATTGATCAGTGTGTTTGTATTATGCAAAATAGTGACATATAAATAAATATCAGTGTGTTTTTCCCAATGCCATTTTTCTTCCTGATGATGGTGGATCTGTGACCCACCCAAACATGTAGATAATTTTAGTAAGGGCTGGTGCATTCAACAGTTTTAAATTGTGTTATTTAAAAGTTATTTTAACAGCGTTTTCAATATATATATATATACAAGTGCCGTTTTCCTATCTCTTAATTTAAGCGATAATTTATCATTTTCTTTCATTGTAGCTACTTATTATATTTCATTATTTTCAATATAAGATCTGCCAAATATGTTATTAATTTTCGTAAGCTTGCTTACGTTACTGTGTTTTCCTGCAAAGAATTGCTTATATACCATACATTCATATATTTATTTCTCGTTATTGAATGTCTTGGTAATTTCCCCTGTGAGAAACAAGTCTTATCATGCGATTAACTTTTGCTGATAACTTGAACCGGCTTTTTTCTAAGCCTTAATAGACGAGGGTTCACACAGTTACCTACCTCCATTTAATAATACTTGACTCTGTCTGATATCAACTCCAGTTTTATTCCTGTATATATATATATATATATATACGTATTTCTTTAAACGCTGATGTAAATGTTTGTTTGTCAATGACAGCTGTTTAAAGCCTTTATAAAGCGTTTTTTCTCACAACATGTTAATATTTGGTGCCAACTCGGGAAATGTTATTTTGTTGTTGTTCCTTTCCGTTACTTTTTTGCGTGGAGAAGCGAAAGAACCAAGAATTTGCTATATTATCTATATTATACATACTCTCGAAGGCAATGTAAATTTCTGAACAGCAGAAACAGAATTTTATCGCTGACAAAATATTGCTTACGAAATGAACACCAAGACAAATGTTACGTTTTAAGTGTCTGTTTTTATAAATCACTTACTACAGATATCAAGTATTATGATTTTAACACTCACCATACCTCTCATCTGATACTGTGTGAATGAAGCCCATCATTTTTCCCACTCTTGCTTTCTTTTCTCTGCATAAAAACAACTAAATATTTTGTATTATTACTGTCCAAAGTGATGTATCGGTGAAGTTTTATCAATATTTACACGTCAAGAGTTGTACAGAGAGACCTGAAACCTGGTTATCATGAAAATAGGCATGTAACGAAAATCAAACAAATAAACGTCCACAACACAGGGCGAATCGAAGAATGCTTTAGGCCGCCTTTACGTCAAATATTGTATTTTCAATTTTTCCTTTGGTGAAAAGATGAGAAATCTGTAATATAACCATCAAACAAATAGACACACTTTTCTAAGTTACTCCAAGCCTTTGTGTACAGAACATGCACAGATACAACCAAAACCATTTCAACAACAAAAGTAGTGTTCTTGTAACCCACGCTTTCATCTGCATGTAAATAAAACCGTTATTCGTAAGTGTAGAAGTTGTGAAAAGTCGCTTCGTCGTTAATGTTCTGTAATAAACCTACTAAGCTGCATAGATTTGCGCAGTCGTAATGTTACATATTCTGTCTGTGATCTTTATCGGAGTTTAGGTCTTATAGACCTGGGAGGGTATTTAAACAACTTATTTGATTTTTACCAGTTCTTTCAGGGAAATAGGAAGCCGTTTCCATTTTATTAAATTAATAATGAATTCCATACGTGTAGCCTACATCGTATATAGAATGATTAGTCAAAATGGTTCATACGAATTTGATATACTTTTCAGTTTCGATTAAAGAGTATTGTCGGACATGTAAATTTTGGGTTCCACGTAAATAATGTGTGCTATGTTGTTGTTTTTATGATTTTAATATTTTTGTGTAATTCTTAAAAAATAAAGGTATCATGAAATTATAGTTCAAGATTATTTCATAGTCATGTTTCAAAAAATCTGAAATAAGACAAACATATTTCGACTGTAAGCTGTGTTCGCCAGGGCGTTTCGGGAAGTGGGGTCTTATAACCATACCTTCCCAGTTGCCCTAAATGGGTGCACTAATGACTGAGCGCAATCGAAAATTCAACGATACTAATTAGCTATGGAACTGCAATGACGTCACGATTGGTACAATGTTGACTAAATCTGGAACGCTTTGTTGGCATTTCCTTGATGGACATCAGGCGAAAGAAAAAGTTTTCCGGACAACTGGAATCCGCATAACGTTGAAAATTAAATGCAATAAAACTAAATCACTGTAAAAACACATCATTCAAATAAACGTTATTTTATCTAGCGACGTCAGGCTTAATTTCATTTTCATATTAAGCTTCAGGAGGAGTAGTGTTTGTCTAAAATGTCTCTAGATGTAATAAATTTATTTCTGTTTAAACGTTTTGTTTTTACAGTGATTTTATGTAAGAAAAAAGTTGTGCATCCACATATATAGTAAACTGTAATCACCTTTGTAAGTGTTATGTCTCTCATAGAAACTGCCGTGTTGCATATTTCAATCTCAACGCTCCTTCTGGCCATTGAATGTGTTGAGCAAATGTTAAAGCAACACAGGAAGTCAACGATTACAAAAGTTAACATTAGGAAGAGGGCGCAGCAAAATTGAATGTCAGCGTTGAATTTTGGTGTGCGCCCAACGTTTTTAATAAATAGAGTGACACCTGGCGAGAAGAAGTGCAATGCATAATAATTTTGATGATGAATGTACGACGGCAACAACAACGAACATCTGATACGTGTGTGACTGTAACAAACATTTAATTCATGAACGTTTCGGAATATACATATACCATTATCAGCAAGCTATATTTTAAACAAGGGGAAATATTAGGTACACAATTTTTCTAAAATTCTAACATTTTGTAACGAGGAATTAAAATACAGAGTAAAAAAGATGAAGTCAATTAAAAAAAAGAATAGAATAGTGCAACAATTGTAACAGTATTATACAATTTATTCAAAACACACTTCATTGTAGTGAAGTTGTGCAATTATTATTTAAGGTTGTGACTTCATTTATAATTGATAAACTTTCTCTAATTAAAAGTTCATTTTTGGATGATCCAGATGAGATGACTTTCAGATTTTTAATTAAGATGGGGTGATTTCTGTTTTCACTATGTGTGTGAATTGCGGAGTCTGGAGGATTTGATAATTGTTTACCGTTTCTGCTTGATACTCCCATATGTTCGTAGGTGTAGCTAGTGTAAAGGCGTTACAGACACCACATTTGTATGTATACACGATCCTGGAACGCATAGGGATAGGTCTTTAAACCTGAATATATTTTCAATCATGAAAAAGTGATTGAAATATCATTTGTAGTTTAACCTGCAGAGAAAAAAAAGTTGTAATTATTCTTAAAACTTGTGATCTTAGTATGAAACTTTGTTTACCTAAAAATGGGACGATCAGTCTTAATGATTATTTGTCTACAGTATATGGTTTACTTGGGGGTTCAATTTTGTTAGAAAGGAACGTGTGTGTTAGGGCTTGAATAAAATGTAATGGATAGCCGTTGGTTATTAGAAGGTGGTTATTTCGGTATGAAGAAAGAGAGGTAGTCAGAACAGATGTAATATGCTCTATTGAGAAGACTTGAGTATAAGGTTACGTTTAAAGGAGGTCGAAACGAGTATGCAAGCATGTATATGTTGTTTTCTTACAACAAACAGATGTAAATTGGTTATCTAATCTGCTGATTTGGATATCAAGAAATAGCAATTTACCATTTTTTTCGGTTTCGTAAGTAAAATTAATGTCACGGTGTTTCAAATTTAAATAATCCATGAATTATTAGATGTGATTAGAGCTTCGAAAGAATAAAAATGTATTCTCAACATACCTTCTGTATAAATCCGGTTTTTGTTCAGCAGGACAGGTGTTTAACCAAAAACGCTCATTGTGACAAAGTATTATGTTATCGGTCCCAAAGTTGACCCCATTGCTGTTTGGTCATATAGCTGACCATTGAATAGTTAGTGATTATCTTTAACGGCAAGTTTTAGTAATTCTTCGAAATGTTGGCAATTAAACTTGTGTGTGTATTTCGTTGGGGACTAGTTTCTTTAAGATTATTTGTATTGTTTCCTTGAGTGAAATGTTTGTGAATAAAGATTCAATGTCAAAACTAGAAAGCATATATTGATCAGCATTATTAATTTTAGAAATTTCTTGTGGAAAGGAAAAGGAATCTTTAACTATAAACTCGTTGGAAGTGAGTGTATTTAGAATAGGAACGAGGAATTAGCCAGTTTATAAGTTTGGGAACAGATGCTGGATAAAATAAGTCTTAGAGGATATTATTTTTGTCAACTTTGATTAACCAATAAACGAGACCTGGGTGGGAGCCTGAGAGATAAAGGTCTTCAAGGACATTTTCTGAAATGTAATTGCGTTGTTTAAAAGTTCTTAAGAATCGTTGTATTTTTTCTTCACGTTTTATTGTGAGCTTTAACCAATCAACATTAAGAGCTTTGAATTTTGTTTTGTCTTTTGCTAATGTATTTCGGTTTATTAAGGATAACAACAACTGTACCTTTATCAGGTCGGGTAACGACGATATTTTCGTTATTAGCCAATTCCTTCAAGGAAGTATATTCTTCGTGAATGATGGTGAAACCGGATTTATGGGAGTTGTAGTTGTAAAATGAAGACCTAGCAGCGTTTTTGAACCAGGTTTTTACAAAGCTATATAAGTTTCGGGAACAATTCCTGTTGAAAATAGGTGGAGATTTTAAAGTTTTATAAATGCACTCAAAGGGGAACAGGTAATCAAGATAATTTAAGTTTAGGGGAAGGTAAGCAAAACTTTAGGCCCATAGCTAGGGCACTTTTACAGGATTCACTAAGTACAACATCACTAAATCACCTTATTAGGATCAATACTGTTGGTACTTTTATCTGGAATTCATTTATTCATTTTAACGTTTTGCTTGTGCAGTTTTGGAGTTAATGTTGTTAAGCAGGTGGTTGTAGTCGATCTATGATAAATTATTTTATAGTTCATTCTTCTCTAATTCATGTTGAGTAGTAGACTGTTTCTTCTGTCTGAATGTTAACCCCGAGTTCTTCCAAAAGACGCGTTGACGTGAAAAATAGGCGGGAGATTTCTGCAGGTAACGGTTTGTAGTTTTGAAAGAGAGAAATTTGGAGATGACTTGATGGTGTTTTTTTTTTAAATTGTCTTCTTCCTTTTACTTTGTATTTTAATTCCTCTTTACAGAGAGTTAGAACTTTAGAACATGTTCGTACCTAATATTGACCTTGTTTAATGTAGCTTGCTGCAGATAGAAAATTTATATTTCGAATTTTTTAAGAATTAAATGTTTTTTTACTGTAACACACGTATCAAATGTTTATTGTTGCCGTCGTACTATTATTCGGTATTGAACTTCGATTCCCGTCGAATGAATCTGGTGATAGTATAATAACTTTGTTCATGAAACATTTCAGAAGATACATATTATAGATACATAGATTTAAAGGAACATCTGTTAAAGCATTTCAACTATAGACACAGAAAATAGCAATTAATTATCGTGGAAAATATATGACTGCAGTCATCAAATTGCAGCTAATGAAAGTAGGTAATGGGTAATATATTGACTTGTGTAACATAACAAACTAATTTGCAATGTTTTAACTAGATGTCTAAAGCTTCACAACAGGTGTAAAACATCCACCTAAGGCAGCTGGATGTACAGTCATCCTGTTTCCTCCATAAATGTTGGAGGCTGTATAATGGGGTATAGTTTTCATGAATATTTTTACAACAAAGAATATTTTTCATCCAAGTAAAAAATAAAACCAAGAAGATAATATAACTTTGATAACTCAATATATGTTAACTCTGTGAGGTTTAAAAACAGATGTGGTTCAATTAAGCCAGCCGGTAAAACAAAAAACTTACAAAGTTAAATCTCAATTTTTTTTCTCCATCAATAACTATTTTTTTTGGATTTTCTTTTCTAAAAATAAAAGATAGAGTTGCACAAAGAAACTTTCAAGTGTTTGTATTTCCATCATTTCACTGTTCTATAAGGATGATATACTCTGGCTTCAGGGGGGCTCAAACCCCAGAATGCTGGGGTTGAATATCCCCCTTGCAAAAAGCTGAAAACGCCCCTAGTTCATATGCTTGCTTCTCTTTATCGGACTACAGATTAGCGATTTTGAAGGTAACTATGATGAGAGGTTATTGGCTGCTATAGGTCAAGTGGTATGTGTGCTTGGCTTGAAAAATCGAGGATCTTGATCGCGTCTAGTTGCTGCTAACTCGTGCCATATATTTTGGGGCTGTCGGTGTGTAATAATAGTGACGGTCAAATCCCACTATTCGATTATAACAGTTTAAGAGTTGGCGGTAGGTGGTATTGACTAGCTGCCTTCCCTCTAGTCTATTAGTTCAAAATTAGGGACGGCTATGCGCAGATATTTCTTGTGTAGGATTGCATGAACATTCTCAAACAAACAAACGAACTGAGTGTCATATATTTGTCTAACATACTTGTATGCGTTCGTAAAGTCAATTACGTAATATCTGTATCATTCAGCATATAGTATTTAGGCCTAATTATAAAAAATTCAGAAACTATAAAATATATAAGACCTGGTGGTACGCTGCCTTATATTTATACGTTACAGATTTCGTTTCTTTTCAAGAAAGGTAAAATTGAAAGGATCATCTGTGACGTAGAGGTTTAATCCATTCGTTGATTGGCTGCACCCTCTGCTGCGGACTGCTGTTTCACCTATTCAAGGCTCATAAGCACAGCTTGGGGTCATCAAACCAAAGAAATATAGTTAGGCCTTTTAGGTTGGTCTGCTATGTAATATCGAATAATAAATTAGGCGCAATGCCATAATATTGATATAATATAAATTAATTGAGTTTACTATATGGTGAATTAAAACCCCCATAAATCTTATATACGTTACTTTGTTGTTTTCTTTACTGCATGCTTTCAACCCTTGGGCTTAATGTTTTATTACTTGTCTTTCTGGGTTAATGCGTATTTTGAACAATCATTCCGTTTCTACTTTTTAGATTATTGTTTTACCAAAATTACTTATACAAAGTGTTTTTTTTTTCTGTATAATGCATTATTATTCCAATTCTTAGGCCGTATCCAATATTAACTTTTGTTATTTCGAACACCTTTTTTGCTGTTGTTATTGAGTTTCAGTGCTTTTATTGCATCACAGGCGGGTTATTTTTTACCATTCCGTTCTCTAGAACTGTGTTATTATAGACGATTAACGGTTCACATATTGATTTTCATTTTACCGATAAAAACCTTACAGCAACTATCGCGAAAAAAAGGGTATACGGGTTTATATGGTATCAGCTAGTTATTAGCAGCTGTTTAGTGAACTTCCAGTGGCAAAAGTACTGTGATCACTTGCCCACGGGATTTTATGTATTGTTATTCTTGGTACAAATCAATAATCCATAGAATGTATCTTACTTCTAGGGTGCCTGGAAATTTTCATCTGAAGATTAAAAAAAAACAAAAAACGAGTTAAATACTAACGTTAGTGTGCGTATTTTCTTTAATAACACGCATTATATTTGACCACATTTTCCATAATAAAAGTAAACCAAACAAAGTTGTTTATATCACAGATCCTATTCAAGTAAAGTTGCGTCTTCGCATACCAGTGGAGAATAAAAATACAAGTCTAATAATAGCTTATCTCATTCATCTGGAAAAGAACCAATAGAAACGTTTAAGTTGACACGAGAGACCACTACCATTGTTAATGTTGTTACAGTTTATTGTGTGGAGGGTTAAACACTAAACCTTGGCAGAAAATAACCAATAAAAGAATAGAGCTTACTCGGGAGACACTTACTATACAGCGCATGCGTGCATGGGACCATAGGGCATAACAGGTAATTACTTTTATTGTGGAAGTGAAATCTACGTTTGACGAGGACTTGAAACTACGCCCAGATGCCATTAGGCCTGTCTTTTAAACTACATAATCCCATTAGATCACGACCACCACTAGTCTCCGATTTTATATGACTATGTCCAGTTACGAAGCTTGTACTCATAACCACATTTAGCCGTCATATCGTGATCGTCGTCTTCACATCACCATGTCCAGTTGCCATGCTTTAACCATCTTAGCCGTCATATTGTGATCACCATTAGTCTCAGTCATAAGTATCCATATGTGACTTAAATAAGAAAATATAATCTATAAGTTTTGTTTTTATTTTTGTTCATTTATATTACAGATTATATGAAAAAATAATAATAACGAGATTTTACAAAACTAATTGATCGCATGAGATTGTGAAAAAAAAAGGTTGCACCATCTTTTAGCAAAACAAATCACGGTTAATAGGATTTTGTGGAAGCTATTTTCGGGCATTACTGTGCACACTTTTTAAATTTCATAACGTTGTGGGCAATGTGCGATTAATATAGCTGACTTGAGCAGTAAGTATAAATGGCGTGAGTTGAGAACGTTTTGTTGATAATCATTTCACCATGATGCTAGTGAAAATATAATAATAAATAATTAAAAATAATAACGGATATATTAAACATTCTAATCAGTACTGGTAATAAAAGTAACATTAAGGGAAGAAGAGTATGTACCTTACTTACGGAAAACATAAACACTTGTAGTTTTCTTCATGCACCGCTGTAAGTTTCTACTTAAAGCGAAGTGGAAATTTATTTTTTTACAAACATTGTATATTTTTCTCTTTAATTTTAACGAAATGTGAAACATATAGCTTTATGACTGGGCATATTTAAGGGTTTTATTGAAGCAATGCGTAAGCTAAAACAGTAATGTTACGTAGCGCTTGCCCTTCCTAAACCGGTTTTTGTCGAATACAAATGTTATCTTAAATAAATTTCTTCCAATTTTTGAGCCCCCTCTCCCCAGTGGCACCTCGGTATGTCTGTGGACTTACAACGCTAAATCCGGGTTTCGATACCCGTGGTGGGCAGAGCACAGATAGCCCATTGTGTAGCTTTGTGCTTAATTACAAACAAACCAATTTTTGAGAAATATTATTTGAAAAGTTGCAGTAGTTCCCTGTTTTAGGTACAAGAACTGAAATTCTACTTGTTCGTAACGCTACTGTAAAAACATAGTATAGCTGCTCTATATCTTCCATAAGATGTAATAGGGCAGTATAAGTCACGGTTGGGTACTGCTGTATATGTGAAACTTGAACCTCTCATTACGGTTTTATAACTTGTAGTCATCAAATATAGTTTCATGTACCGCCCCATGATAGACCCTTGTGGCATGTAGTTCACTTGATACAGTCAGTCTTTATACACCTACCTTGCTTTGGTTTTTCAAAAGTGCTGCCCATGAAAATTTTTGAGCCCTGGATAGTTATGTATAACCTTTACCAAAAGATTTGCTAAAATATTCCATAAAAATTACAGTTAGTAATAATTAGGTTTGATTGTGAATGGCTGGCGAATAAAAAACCTTTAGGTTCACTCTGCCTTAAGTCATCAGTTTTCCTCCCTCTTAGCCTTAATCCAAGAATTCCTGACAAGGTTGGCTCTGCTTAAGTGAATTACTAAAAACTGAAACAGAATTGTTACGTGTGAAGCTTCATTTATCATGCATAACACATTTAGTCAATGTAATTATCACTATTTAAGGAACTTTAATGTTATATATTGAATTAATTAAATTTAATGCTGTAAATTACATAAGCGCATATAAACTTGTGTCTCATTTAGTATATGGCAAGATTGTCTAGATGTCTACAGAACAGTATTACAGCCCGTGTGTATATGACCTCTTTTGCTAATGAACAAGTTATAATTGTTTTAATTCACTGGGGTATTTTAAAGGTCACATTGCTAAAGCGAACTTGTGCAACAGCCATACTTCAAAGGAGGATTATTAAGAGAACAAAGGTGACCAGTTATTAAAAGTAGATGAATAATTTAACAACAAATATCCGAGTCAGTTGGATCATTTGTATAATTTTCGGTAACAAAGAAGAGTCCACACGAGATTCGGAAAATTCGAAATAAAGTATATGGATCTGTAGGACTTGATCATGAGGAGTCTTTTGCTGTGGCTTTTTCTGTGGATACAATGGTCGTAGTGGTTTTCTTTCACCCCAGAGTTAACCAAAACTTGACGCTCTGGCCATGGCTGTCTGACTAATAGCGACCATCTCTATAACCGCTTAATTCAAGCTTTAATCCTTACTCACAATGGATTTAAAATCAGGGGTTCGATTCCCATCGGTGGACACAGCTGATAATCTGATGTGGCTTGGGTATAAGGAAAACACACACACACACACTTTCCTTTTTAATAATGTACATTAATTTTGTACATTTATTATTATCAACGAGATTAATTTGTTTTAATACAACTTCTAAAAACTTCTGCTGGAGAATTCAAGCGTACGCTATGAATTGAATTGTTCTGTTACCGAAAGAATCGCAAGTCCTTCGCTTGTAGTTCGTTGCATACAAATTTGCAGGAATCTTGTACTAACGCGATTTTCGTAAGTTACACAATTATTTGTTTACTTCAGTATCAGTATGAAGTGATCAAAAACATCGAAAATCACAATGCGAAAAATTGCCGAACGGAAATATGACTTATCACATTTGAGAAAGAAAATGAAACGTCAGAATGCAAGTTTGTTTGTTTTGAATTTCACGCAAAGCTACACGAGGGCTATCTGCGCTAGCCGCTCCAAATTTAGAAGTGTAAAACTAGACCACCCACCACCAACTCTTCGGCTACTCTTTTACCAACAAATAGTGGGATTGACCGTCACATTATAACGCCCCCACGGCTGAAAGGGCGAGCATGTTTGGTGTAACAGGGATTCGAACCCGCGACCCTCAGATTGCGAGTCGAGCGCCCTAACCACCTGGCCATGCCCATACAGTTATTATCACTAAGAGTTTCATGGATAATCCCATTCTCATCTTGGTAAACAAGAAGACTGCAGAACTTAGAATTTTTCTTTGCATTTTTTAGGTTTTACATCATGTTCATCTAGAATCCGCTCACGTTGTGAAAAAAAGAAGCATTACCCAGCCACTTAGAATTAAGCTTTTTTACGACAGTAGTGTGTATAGGTAAGTTTTCAGTTTTTATATATGTCATTAAAATGTCGACATTAGGCTATTTCTGGAGATGTTATCCGTAATCTGAGAAGTGTAACGTTGGGCTCGTCTGTTACACCAATTTGTAAGAAATTAACCTATGCTACTTCAGTTTTGTTTGTCACATTAAAATATACCACTTAAGTTGCGTTTATACTTTCTTACATTTGATTCATAGTTTGAGCACCTGTAACTGACTTCATTTTTGCCCGTTAAGTTGTTTTAACTTCTTTGCGTCTCTCCTTAGCTTAGACATAATAAACCAAGATGATTGGGCGTCCAAATTCTGTTCAGTTCTTTCTAAAGAATTAACGTTCTGGTTTTGGAAGGAAATGGAATAATGTTAACATCCTGATAATATTTCGTTTAAACATCTGTTAACTATATAAACTTACATTTGGAGTGGTTCGTTTCAAAGAGACATTCACATTTAAAATATGTACTGTGCGATTTTTAATTCAATCGCCTGATATGTCAGCTTGGACAAAAATATATTATCTTCGTGTGTAAATAATTCTTTCCGAATGATATTTAGTCCATAACATGCACTTTATTTGTTTGTGTATTTGAAAACTTGTGTCATATTTAACTAAACTGTTCATCATCTTTTTTTAAATTTTTTGTTTGATAAAAAACAACTTAAAGCTTCGTCAGTCAATTATTACGTCTACAGATGCTCTCTTTGACGCTTCAGTGCACGTGATTTGATGTGATACAAGTACTCGTGTATAAAGCATTACACAGCCGTTTAGAATTAAGCTATTTGACGATAATAGTGTGTATTTAAGTGCACTGAAAGTGTCAAAGTGGATAGCGTCTGTAGACGAAACAGATGATTGATGAAGTACAAAACGTGTGAAATTTCAAGTCACGGGTTCTTTTTTGTGTGAAGTAAAAAGTTTCTAAAACGACGGTGAACAGTTTAGTTCAGTTTTATGTACTTTTCGAAATAGATAAATAAACAAATACACGCACACATTCAAAACTTCTTTATATCAAGCTTTGTGTTATAAATTACTAACCAAAACTTGATTGACTGTAATCAAAAATATATATTTTCTTTAGAACTGATAATTTTTCAATTTCTTTAATCTCGTAGATTTCTTGGTGAAATTACTGAGCGATTTTATTTGAGATTTAAAGTTATTGCTAGTGAAAGGTTTTCAGAAGTGCATTTTCCTCATTGTTCAAGGTTATTAAAAAAATGTTTAGCTATGAAACTTACGAAAGAGAAGTAGATATTGTTTTCTTGAATATATTTAAGACTTAATAATTCACAACTCTGAATTATTTTAACTGACATTTAAATAAAATTGACAACAACTTAAAAGCCAGCACCTGTTGGTAAAAATTATGAAGCTGTTTTTAAAATGTATGCAAATATTTATATGCACGTAGGTATTTTTTTATTTTTACGATAACCGTGAAAATGAGTAGTTTTAGACAAGTATGAAATATATTTTACATGAAACTTGTTTTTAAATTTCGATAAAATTTTAAATTACAGTTTTTTTCTTTTTTTAGTTGTTTGTATTAGTGTATTTTTAAATTGTTTGTTTTGTTTTTCTTTTACTTCCACATCAGGTTGCCTAAGGACAAATTTGATATGATTAATGTAAGTGCAAAACCTTTCTGGTTCTTTACAAGTACGCTGTTTTGTAGAATTTATATAAATACGTAATATGTTGTTTAATTTTACATTATTTTAACTTTGAGAGTAAAGTACTTAAACCAAAACGGTTATAAAAATATTCCTCACCTTTGTTTATTAATACTTATTCATAGATTTAATTTATATTAAAACGATTTTGGAGCCACACCAGTTTCCATTGCAAAAGGCTCTGTCATAAGGCTTTCTATCCAAAGCGCATCACTCCTCTCTGCAAGATTTCCAAATCTATCTAGTATAGGAGGACAATGGTTTCCCAGTGCCCATTTTGATAGTCTGATTTCATAGAAGTCCACGGGTACTGCATCTGGCGACTTGCTAGTATGCTTCTGTATGGAATAGCATGTTAACCCATTTCATTCTCTAGCTGCTGAATGGATATTTCATGGAAGAAACTCGTGTACTCGTAACTTTTCCAGATCGAGATCCTTCTTGATTATATTACGCACTGTTGCTTGGGTGACGTGGATGGCTTTTGCTAGTAACATTTGTTGCAAAGACGTTTCACTTTACTTACCACAGCTGGTGTATGACATGTTGAAGGTCTCTTTGTCAGTTGGTTACAGTCCAAATTTGATCCATATTCCTTGTTCTCCAGTGGTATGAAGGCCAAGAGATATCCTCATATAAAAAAATTAATAAAGTTTATTTTTTCGGTGTAAGGACGTGGCGCTATCTATGAATATTGTTAACTTTAACTTACGTTAAAGGTAACAAATGCTCAATGGCAGCAATAATGAGGGTGGAAGGGGTTGTGAACCCACCAGTAACATGCCCCTCATGCCAAACAATCATCCCACAAAGTTTGGTTGAGATTGGCCCAGTGACGTATTAGTAGTTAGATAAAGGACAAACAGACATACACACCGATTTTTGTGCTTTATATATAGAGACAAAAAACTAAAATAATATCATCTGTTTTAATTCCACAACAAAAATGTACATTAATTTATTACAAATGCTGATTACTTAAATTAATTCTGTTACATTTGAATTGTAGTTAAACATTCAAAAATAAGAAAACCTCTTTGATATGAAATTTATTAGACTGCATTAAAGACAAAATAATGTAATGGGCACTATTGATCAGATAGTCAATTCTTACAAATAGTACAAATTGTATTTAATTGAAAATACCTGGAATGCAGTCAGTGGAGATCATCAACTTGAAGGAGATTGACTTGAGAATAAGGAATGTGTCAGAGGCTTTTTCAACAAAAAACACACAACATTTATTAACACTGGTGAATACAGTAGTTTATCATCATGATAACAAGACAACAGTTATAATCTTAATGTAACTAAAGAATTTAGACTGGCACTTAACAAAAACTAAGTTCTTGGTTACATGTAGAAAAAAATGTACTCAGTTGGAAGCCAAAAGTTGCATTGGTGGAGCAGGAGTTGGCTGATGGCTCATCTTCTGGTGAAGACTGGCAGCTTGTAGAGGCTCCCTGACACTGACTGACTACTGCTAAAATCTACCCACCTTTTATACAGAATTTGCCTTGCTTATTGGTTTGTAGCACATGGGTAACAGTCACTTAGCAACCAAAATACAGTCCCAGGTGTTGTATAAGAGTTCTTGTTCAGGTGAACCAAGCAGCTGGATGTTTACCATAGTATTAACTTTAACCATCCATTGCTTATATGTACTTGTTTCAATAAATAACAGGAAAATGTTTTATACATCTTTATACATTTTTTTAAATATTTTATACTGTTGTATCTAGTAATGATAAAGTGAACTGTGAGAAAATTTCTATAATGTTTTAACATTAACAAATTTCCAGTGATGATCATTGTATCATTAATTCTAAAAGTAACTACCCTTTCTTAATGAAGCCAAATTCCTCACTGCTGTATTAGTAAATGTTTAATGAGATTTCTACTTCCTGTCTTTACTGTAGTTAATGGTTTGAAATTGTATGAATTTCTTTAGATAGGATATCCAATTAAGTGTAATTAAAATTTAGATAGTTTTAATTATAGACCGAGAGAAAATAAAAAAAGCAAACTTTGAGACATCAATATTAATTTAAGGTTGAAAGATCTTAATGTTAACTTTATTTCAGACTTTTATTTTTTTAACTTCTCAAAGTTATGCTAAAACAAGCTGAATGTCCTGATTAAAAGCTCTCACAAAACATTATAACTGTTACACAATGTAAACACAACTGAAACAATGTAATGCATTTTGTTAATCCTACTTTAGTTTATAGAATATGAATTTCTACCCAGTGTTTGAATATCTTAACTGTTTAAACCTGAATGGATGGTGCCAGCATCTGGCCAAAAATCCTGATTTACCTATTGGACGATAACAGCATCTGATAACATTTATGTCTCTTTGGCTGAAAACTAATCCAAACCATGTTATTATCCACCTTTTACAAATAGACTGGAAATTTTTTAAGGTATGATGATAATTATTAGGACATCATGAAATAATTCCGGCAGAATGTACACAAAATTATGGGTATGAAGAGTTAATTTACTAGTGTGAAATGCCTAAGTTAATAAAGCATTTCAGGCCTAACTAAAAGGATTGAAGTAAGGGAAAACATCTAGTTACTAATTATTAACTAGTTCTTATTTTACACCATTAATATGCTGCCATCATCAGAGAATTCCTCAGAAGGATTATTTCTCATACATTACAACTTGTACTTACACTACACAAAGTTATAACACTCAGTAAAGTTTTATTGTGGAAACAAAAATAATAAAACAGAATGGCTTATCAAATTTTTCATCCAAAATGCATGACTGTTTCTTAAACTAGGGTATAAATTTAGTGTATTGAATCTCTTTCCTTCTTTCCTCTTAACATAATTTAATTGGAAAGGACATAGTTATTGTTTTCCTTTCCACAAAGTCATTAATGGAGATTTTTTTTCTGTAGAATACCATCCTTCCCCAAGCAGTGGATTATTGGCAGAAAGCATTATTTGTTAGACCCATGAATGTACCAATCAGGCTAAACAGGTAAGCTCACTTCTAACACTTTGATATTGTTTACACATTAACAGGTTTATTTTTCATTATTGTTTGGGACTCCATGTCAAATAATTCATCAATTTTCTTTTAAGTTGATTTTGTTTTTTTTTAAGTCATTTCATGTCACTCATTTGTAATACTTTTCGGAACTACTGTTCATGATATTCCTGGAAAATATTGGATTAAACTTTAATTACATTATATAAACTTTATTGAAAGGGGTTAGGATACCAAAGTTATGTGAAATAGGAGGAAAATACTAGGATATCTAGACCATTAAAACTTGTGTTACATTGAAATATGTATGATAGGTAGACTGTTCAAATTTAGGACATGTACTAAAAGGTAGCTTGTATAAGAAAGACAGAGTATGCAGACTACATTGTTATCTCATATTTATGTTGTGATAATTTGTCCTTAGAAAATGTCCAAAGAATCAGGCCTTTTTCCCAGAGCAAGATAGGAAACAACAATATTGTGTTGAGCATTGTGAGAATGTGACAACATGTGGAGAAGTTGTGGTTCCCGAGGAACATTTGGAGGTGAACATCTCTGTTCATTTTTAATCACATAGGTTTTGAAAAATTATAAACTAAACAGTAAAATTTCAGTTAATCAAAACCTTATCCTTTATCTTAAAATTACCAACATTTTGTGGAGAAAGTAAAACATTAATTAAATTTATTTTGAAATATTTAGAATTATATGTGTTTATCAAAACCAGATAAATCCTTTTTTACCTAAAATAATATTTATTGAAGCTAAAATTTAATTATTAAATATTAATTAGTCAATGTAGAGATGTTGTTTCATTAGTTGTATAATTCCAGTTTTATCTTAATTAAAGAAACACTGTTCAAAAATAATAATTACTAAGATAAAATGAAAATATAAATTCAGTAACAAAATCATGGGAGTGCATAAGTTTGTACTTAATTTGAAAAGGGGATAGGCTAGTTTCCAACATTTGAGAACCACTGGCTTAGTTAAACAAGTCTAAGTTCATAATGCCTATTATTGACAATGTATTTAATTTCTATTTCAAAAATCAACATTAAGCAAAAATAAGAATATTACCAAACTTACAGATTTTTAAACTTTTAAAACATCTATCTCAATAATGTGTTACTACACTTTCTAGGATTATCATTAAATTCCTATAGGTAACCATTAAACTATATCTTGCACATCCAGTTAAACTTTCTAATATTAGCAGTACACATACACAGAGCTGTTACACTGGCGATATCTTCATAACATATGTATATGATTCAGACTATAAATGTTATTATCCTTTGAAAAAATGTGAAACCAGGAAGTCAGATCCAAAATAATAGTTATAATCAAACTGCAGCCTACATAATCTAAATAATCATTTTAAAATCAGGCTCCTAAAGCAAGTGCTTTTTGTACATGCTTACAGTTAGTACTAAATAAAGAAATTAATTACAATTTTTATGTATGTGCAAGGTTTATGTAGATATGATCTGTTTGCTTTAGCAATTAACTATTTGGTTTAGTTGAAGATTCAAGAAGTAGAGATGAAATTGTTTTGATGTTAGGATTTGAACTATGACCAGTATTCTAACAACTGAGTTACAGGCCCCACTAGCAATTGCTAATAAGGCACTTCTTAACAACTGAAATTACTATGTTTTCCCTTTTTATACAAACTAGGCCTGTCATTAAGACTCCTTATCTCTGGGTCATTAATTTGAATTATAATTTTTTCCATAAGATTGGAGCCAAACCTGAGAACCATTGCATGCTAGGCAAGTGCTCTACCAACTGAGCTAAAGATTTAATCCAATTCTAATTTCTAATCAGGAACTTTTTAACAATTTAAACTATCACAAATAACCATTTTCCAATCTAAATGCTGAATCTTTAAAGTCATGCAATTAGGGTATGAAAATTGAGAAGAACCTTACTTCTTGAATGAGAGAAATATTAGTGTTGTAAAGAAAAATAAAAAGTTGTAGATGTAATCATTGACAAAAAGCATGCATCTACAAACTCAGTGTTTAGCAGTAGTGAGAGAAACTAGTAGAATGTAATATAACATAAAATTTAAGGACAACAAGAGACATGTTGGTCCATCTAGGCCATCCCATCTAACTAAATTAAAACTGAAAAAAACTCAAAAGCCAGCCCTTATCATTCAAATATTTATCATGCTTTCCCTTAAACTTCAGATGGTTAGGGCACTCATCTTGTAATCTGCGGGTCACGGGTTCAAATCCCTATCACACCAAACATGCTCGCCCTTTCAGTCATGGGGGTGTTATAATGTGACAGTTAATCTCACTATTCGTTGGTAAAAGAGTAGCCCAAGCGAAGAGTTAGCATGGGTGGAGATGACTAGCTGCCTTCCTTCTAGTCTTTTACTGCTAAATTAAGGATGGCTAGCGCAGATAGCCCTTGTGTAGCTTTGCACAAAATCCATAACAAACAAACAAACCCTTAAACTTCCTTATATTTATTACATCCACCACATCTGAAGGTAACCCATTCCAACGGCCAACTGTCCTGTTAGCTGAAGATGACTCCTACCCTGTCAAAATTTATATTTGTGTCTTCTAGTCCTACCATTCTCATTTTAAGTATTGAAACAAAGATGATGCATTGACACTATCATTTTCCCTAAAAATGTTAGATGGCTCAATCAGATCCTCTCTAACTCTTCTTTCTTCAAGGGGAAACAATTTCAGAGATATTAACCTGTGCTTGTATGACAAAAATTCCATCCAAGGTATCACCCTAGTAGCCCTCCTCTTCTTGCAACCTTGATGAAGATTATGGTAAAGTAAGGCCTCACTTAGAATTCTTTGTGTAGTTTTATTCCCTTTTACTCCTGATGAAATATCAAAATGCAGGAAAGAGCACAGAGGTGGGCTCTTAAAATGATACCTGGTTTTAAAAGAGACATAAAGGTTTGAATTTATTTTCTCTTAAACATAGAATAATCTGTTTCATGTTTTTTGGATTTTGGTTTGTTTTTTTTTTCAAGTGGCATAATGAAAACGAATGATTGCAAATGAACTCTTAAATACTGAGGGACAATAAATTTAAACTTTAAAAACCAATGTCCAGACTGTTAGAGTCATAACTTGTGGAAAGGTTTGTCTGATAATGTGGTGTGTGCTATTAGTTTAAATGTTTTTCAGAATTTATTAGATGCGTATATGAATGTGATGGTGTAGTTTTACATTGTTTCATATGTTCTTATTATGAAGATTGGATTGTTTGAGTGTGGTTAAATACCATCTTAAGTGTAGTAGTTAGAAAATTAATCATTTCATTCAGTTGATAAGAGCATTTGTTCTTCTCCATCTTTCTTGATGATACCTCAGTTTTGGATATTATTGTATTAAGGTAGGTATAATATAGCAGTATTACATGTAAAATAACTTTTCAACTTTTATTGTACTTGCACAAAATACAAATACATAATTTAAGTTCTTGAAGTTGCTGCTTAAAAATATTTATATTGTAATATTGTTGAGTGGCAGACATTGGTTAGTTACCACAACTTAATACATATCACCAGTCTTAAATTGTTGTCAGTTATGTTTTTGTTGTTGTTTTTTAGTGGTGCAGGGTATGTAATGCAGCAGGACATCACTGCCGGTCACAATATCATCAAAAACAAAAGGGACAAGGCATAAGGGATGCAGACTTTGTGTTTTATGTTTCAGCTATGGAAACGGACCGCTGTTACAAAGGTCAGACTGTAGCTTATGCTTCTCACTGCCAGCAGGAGATGGCTCTAGATAGGTTTGTATTTTATGGACATTTTATATGAACTCTTTCAAGCAGAGATATTGTAGTTAATATATTTTGTTGTCACAATCACAATATCATAGAGGTCTGTAATGCTTTCTTGTTTTGTTTTTTAATAGAAAGCTAAGTTAGATATCAAGAGATAAGGTGATTGGTTGTAGAGATGGAAATTATTGATTTGGTAATGAATCTTGTATAGATATAGACAAAAATGAAAGGTTAATTTTGGTATATTTATTGTTAATGTTCTTTGACTCTGATGTTATGGATAGAAGAAATATGTAAGACTATCTTAGACACAACTGCTATATATACATTTAGGGTGATGCAAAAGTCATGTTCACCATATTTTTTTCCAAGTTCTGAAAACTCTGTGTGTTTTTATGTTTATGTGTTTTGTTACAGCAAAGTCACTTCGGCTAACTGCTGTGTCCACAGAGGGGCATTGTAAATCCGTAGACTTACAGCTGACCCACCGTGAGACTTGAAAGCTCTATTTATATCACAACACAACAGGATCACTTTCAGATATTCATTCAAGATTCAAGATATTCAAACTGATTATTGAAACAAAAGAAAAAATTTACAATTTGTGAAACATGTTCATGATGTAGAAAAATCATGATGGTGTATGAATTTTGCCTCACCCTGTATGTAGAAAAATATAGAAGATAACATTACTGTTTGAGTTAACAAAATATTGTATGGAGTAAATGAATGGAATAGTACTCTGAATTTTAGTATATTTTTGAATTTACATTAAATTTTAGAATATGGCAAATGATCCAAGCATCTTTGCACCACAAAACAATTTAGAATAAGTGGTGATGAGCTCTTTATTGTTTATGCAGCAATATTTGATAAAACCATTAATACAGTAGTTTCATTTGCTTTAAAATTTAAAAAACAAATGTAGAAACTCCAAATATTGAATATGTACTAAATTTTTATATATGTGCATGTTTTCCAGACCTATTGCAGGCCATGCTAATTTGTGCCCCAATTCAATCTCAACTAAATCTCAAGACCTGGATACTCTGCTTTCAACAGTTAAGCATGAAATACTCCATGCTCTGGTGAGTCAAATTTTCATGCTCAAAAGTGCTAGCTTATTCATATACAAAACAGAATTATGTAATAACTCTATTTGCAAACATTATGTAAAGAATGAATCCAGGTTTAATTTTATACAGTATCTGTTCTCTCATTTTCACAAAAATTAAAATGTATTCTAATTTTTTCAAAGATTTATGCATTAAGTTTTTTGAAGCTTAGTAATTTAGATAAAAAAATATGAATAGCTGAAATGTAAATTTTAATAACTATTTTTTTGTATTGCATACATGTTTTGTTTATACACTTTTTTCATGTAAATAAATCATCTCTCAACTTATATACTGTATAGTTTGTATGAGAGAATTTAGTCCAACATAATATGCATATAATGGTTTTTAATTTTAGAAAAGTGATGTATGTATATAAAAACAGAGGTAGCTTAGCTGCACAAATGTATTACCAAGTTATGTGTAAAATCTTCATATTTGTAAATGTTATAGTCAGTGTTTAAAAGATAAGCTTATTTTTTCCTAATGACAAAGTATCGGGATTGTGATATTTCACACCTGTATATGATTTATGAAAAAGTTTAAGAATGATTCAAGCACTTTGCTTAGTTTATGGAAAAATGTACTTGGATAATGTACTTGAATTAATATTGCATGCTTTTATAACTTATTCTTAGACCTTATATTTTTGACCAAGTTTGTTAATGCCTTATAGGTTTATGACCAACTTGAGATTATACTATTCTGTACAATTGTTGATAAGGTTTCTGTTTTATAATAAATTTTTTAAATCATACTCCTGTCAGCTGACTGCTCTATGTTTGCTGTGGTGGATGATAAATTTGTTTTAAATTCTTATCTCTTCTGAAGAAATATATATAAAATGGATATGAACCATTTCAGGGTTTCTCTGTAAGTTTGTATGCCTATTTCCGGGATAAAAATGGTAACCCACTTACACGTCGAGGCTCTAATGGAAAACCACAAGTTAACAAAGAGTAAGTTGTGATAGTTTAGATTAAATGTAGTATTTCGTTTTTTATATATATATATATATATAAATTCTTTCTCTGTAAAATCTAAATCTAAAATCTGGCAGTTTATTTATTTTGTAGCATATATATACTCACACCCACACATATATATTGGAATGAATGGATGGGTAGATAAGAGCTCAAAGAATAAGTGCACCTGGGAATATTTTACGGGATGTAACATAAGAAGTAAAGAACTGCAACTTGTCATACAAAAAATGATTTTTTAATTAGTAGTCATTACACAAAAAGTAATTGATTAGTAATCATAGTCAGGTGATTCTACAGATTTCTTTTCTTTCTCAACAAAAATAAGATTGAAAAGAGAATCTGTGACGTAGAGGCTAATACTTTCTTTAATTGGCCCTACCCTCTGCTTTAAACTGCAGTTTTACCCATTCAAGGTTAATCAGCACAGCTTGGGCTAGCAAACCAAAGAAATACAATTAGGTTTCTTATAATGGTGATTTTTATATAACATTAATGGGTTTTTAAGTCCTTTTCAATCACCAATAAAGTAACCTAGAATAATTTAGATGTTTGAATAATGTTAGAGGTTGTGCCTAGGTCATTATTCCATATTATATATCAGACCAAGTATTTAATGATTACATGTGCATGTTACAGATTTCTTTTCTTTCTCACCAAAGATAAGATTGAAAATAGAATCATTGCTTTACATGATAGTGTTTTGTTCTTCTTGAAGGTTTTGATGCTTAAGGCTTTGTTTGTTGTTAACAACAAAGCTATATAATGGATTATCTATGATGTGCCTACCACAGGTATTGAAACCAAGTTTTAACTTTATAAGTGTTCAGACTTACTGCTAACCCACTGGGGGATCAAGTTAAGGCACAATAAGGGGTAATTTATTTTTGATAGACAGGCTATTTGAACTTCCAATGGTCTTCCATTTTTATATTGGATTTATGTATCAGTAAATTGGATGAAATGTCTCAGCTGCTCATGGTACCAGATACATATATAGTTTAGTAAGTGGGACATGCAAACTTTGTGGGAATGGTCTCTGATTTAAAATATGTTTGGCTTTCAATACCACTCATTCACTTTAATAAAGTAAGAAAATATTCAAAGAATCAGAGTATCAGTAATAGTGGTCAAGCTATCTATTATCAAATAGTTTAACTGGAATGTTTTTTGAAAATTCACACATTTTGCTTCCTTTTGCTAACCCTAAACTTAAAGTGTATCACATGTATAAATAATTTTCTTAAGATTTTAAATAATTCTTAATTTAGCCACGTTTTTAAATAACTGTACTTTACCACTTTTTTTTTTTTTGTTTGTCTAAATGTTATAACAAACCCTTTTTCTAAATTTCAGATTGCAGGCTCACCAATGGAGTGATCGTATCATAAAAAAAATAATTCGTCCAGACTGGAAAGTAAGAGGTGGAAATATAAGAAAGGAATTGTGGATGATGGTAACACCTAGAGTTGTGGTGAGTCATTGAAAAAATCATATGTATGTATATAGATATATTATAATTAATTCTTATTTTAAATTTTTTGTTAAATTTTCATATCAAATTTGAAGAATATTAATCAAATGTAATGGTTTTAAAACATTTAATTGAAATTTCTGGAACAAAATTTATTGAAATAGTCTTAAGTAATATCATTCAACATCTGTTGTTCTTAGAGTTTTTCCTGACAAAACATTTTGATTTTATTATGATTAATTATTTTCATCAAATGTGCTATTTAAAACTATATTGATTTGTTGTTTTAATAGGAAGAAGCAAGAAAGCACTTCAACTGTCCATACCTCGAAGGTGCTGAATTGGAAGATCAAGGTGAGAATGGAACCTGGCTTACACATTGGGAGAAACGACTCTTTGAAGTAAGTGCTTGTACACAAGAAAAGATGAAATGTTTTTTGAAAGTATGATAAAAAAATGAGAGAGAATAATTAGTAGTAATGTTAAACGATACATGTGACCAATGAACCACCTTCATCTGTATTTGGTTTTATGTACATGTGTGCTGTAGTATCTATCAGATGTTAATTTTTGAATAGTGACTCTTTATATTGCATAAAAGAAAAGTAAAAATTCTTAAAAGGAAGAATTTTTGGGAGTTTGACATAAAACATATAGGAAGAAATAAAAGAATGTCTTAACTAACTTTTAAAGTCGATAAAAATCACATTAAGTATACTTGTTTTTGATTACAAAAGTGGTTTCATCTTATTTTGATCAAGTCGCTATCAAAAATTTTCAGAAAAGTCATCTTGATGGCTGAACTAGGAAAGCTAAAAAAATGTAATAGAAGTATTGGCTTTTTATAGAATCAATATAACACTTGCAGTATTTGTTATTCTATGACTACAGGCACAAACTCTGCGGATGACATCACATATTATTTATATCAGTATGTGTTGTTAACTCAGTATACAACAATAAATAGTTCGAGTATGGTCCGAATATTGTTTGAAACTTTTTGTGGCATTTTTCCTGTGTTAACTGATGTCTTTGTTATGTAATCGAATTGGTCTGACTTTCTCTTGATCTTTCTTAATACACACACACACACACACATATATATATATATAAACACATATGATTTTCTGTAAAAATTTATATAAATTTGGAGTTAAATACCATCCCTACTATCTTTTTTGCATTGTTTTCAAAGGATTGATATTAGCCATCCCAACATTTACTTCCCTTAATGAGAAGTTTTTCTTTACTTGTTTTTAATGCAGTGTTTCAATATACATAGGAAGGTTGTATTTATAACCAAGTTCTAAATATGGTGAGGTTCCAATTGTAATATTTATTGTTTATCTATTATTAATTCCTGTTTCACCCTGTACTTAAACTTTTTAAAGGAACACCAAATTTCTGTAAGAAAGCTAACTTCAAGGGGTAATGATAACTCATTCACACTAGAATTATGTTTTCTTTTTAATTATTACCTAATTATTAATAATACATATAAAACCAGATACTCAATTTGAAACTATGTCATCTTAGTGAAATTGGTTGACACTGTTGTTTTGGTTTTTGAGTTATCATGTAATAAAAAAGAAGCAGAAGAAAAATGAATAAGAAAATCAAACTTTTTGCTATGATATTTACAGACATTCCCAAAACTTGTGACTCAGTCCTTACATAGATATTGTTATTAAAGGAAACACTGTACAGTATTGTAAAGTTCTGATGAAATATTGAGGAGATACTTAAAATACCATTTTGATGAGCAAACCAAGCCATCCCTACATAGGCAGTGCTACGGCCTGCCTCGTACTTATGTGATTAATATCAATAATTTATGGTATGTGCTCAAAGGATACCATTGATCATATTATATTTTTTATTTTAATGTGTGTGTATATTTGTGTAAAGCAACTTATAACACACAAAGTGAAATCAAAATCTATATTGGACTACTTAAGAGTAAATGGATTAAAATATTAACACTCTTATTACAGTATTTCATTTTTTGTATTATTATTCACTCCTCAAAGCTAAGACAGATAACATGGCTTCTTGCTATGGATGTGCATGTTTAGCCTTTTCTGCAGTGGCTAAAGCAAATTCTGGAAACTTCCAACATAAGTAAAATATTAGATGCATGCATTTTGGTAATCTAGCCAGCACTGGTTAGTATATTGGGTAGAGTATAAATAGATTTTCTTCTTGAAAAAAATTATTTGCCTACACTACACAAAATGGCCAGGTAAAAGTATAAAATTCAAAGTGGTTGTGGATAATTGACTATTTTAAGAAACATCAAGAAACTCAAATTGTGATTTAATGATTTTGCTTTACCTGTGCTTTGCAAACTTGAGGTAATTGCAAGTTTTTTTTTTATCACTGGATTCACAAGTTATTTTTTTCCAGGAAATCACAAATTTTCTGTAAGTATCATAATGTTGTAATTTGTTCTATCATTGGGTTAGTTCTTTTGAGTTATTTGGTGAAAACATTGAGAAGTATAGTCCATGTAATGATAACAAATTGATTTATTTCATTTATAATGCTTACTTCAGGCTACTTTCTCTTTGACACAAGTTGTAGGCCTAAGTTCACAAACAACATTTTAACAGAAATTCCTCACTAATGGTACCTATACCTAACTTACTTAGCTTTGTTATTGAAACAACCATGTAACTCACTTAGTAACTGAATAGTTGACTATAACTCTTACTTT
Organism: Limulus polyphemus; assembly: GCF_000517525.1. Lineage (NCBI taxonomy): Eukaryota > Metazoa > Arthropoda > Merostomata > Xiphosura > Limulidae > Limulus > Limulus polyphemus. Next base: position 108,413 of record NW_013668980.1, read on the forward strand.
ATAACACTGAACTGAAATACTCATTGACTTCTTATAACTTGTATTTCTAATGTACCGTTGTTACTAGATATTTCAATCCTTCACATGCACAAATGTTCTAGGTATTGGATCATCATCATTATCATGATTAGCAGTTCCCTTTATCAAAGAAACATCTAATACAACAATAACTTATTCTTACATTTCCCCAAAGCTACATTAACTGGTGAATACAACTTAATGTCATGTGTTGTTAAACATACAAATTTTATAAAAGTTACTTTGTTTATAATGATAACTATTTATATTAACTCAAGCTTTTATTTTGCATAGGAGTTGAAACTGTATTAAGATTAACTCTGATTCTTTTAATCTCAAAATAAAATACATATTTTTTTCTTCTTCTTCTAGAATGAAGCAATGACAGGAACTCACACACAAAATCCTGTTTATTCTCATATTACTCTAGCTCTAATGGAGGATACTGGGTAATTTCTTGTACAAATTTACTGTTGTTTTTCACAATATCTGCTTGCCTTAATTAGCTGATACAATATTGAAAGTGATGTAACATGCTTTAAAATACTTTTACTTGCTAATCCACTTGATAAAGATAATGTTTTTATAAATGTTTTCATTAGTCTTGCTCCAACTACGAAGCAGAAATATACTACTACAAATCTTGAAATACATTCAAACTGTCTTGGTGAACTTTTAATTAGTTTTTTAAAATGCATCTTATGATATACAGTGGATTCAAAAATAAGTTTCAATAAGTATTACAGTGAAAAGCATAATAGATAGTGGCTCTAAAATATGACATTTTCAGTTATTAACATTAACTTCTGATAAAAGCAAGCTACCTGCTTAGAACAAAACTAAAATTCAAGTTGGTATCAGTTCTAACTATAATTAAATATACCTTTCTTACATTCTTATTTATAAAATTTAGAATGGAGTGGTTCGTCATTTCGGTATCCCTGCTGTTGATAATAATATTGGCTGTAATTAAACCTATTTTTCCTCCATTATATTGTAATCTTATAGATTGGCAAGCATGAAAGATTGTAGTGGTTGTTGATGTTGTCTTTATTCAGGAAGTGTAAATGCCTGCATGTAGTTTCTGCCACACAGTTAACAAGTTAAATATGCAACAATGCAGTGATCTGTTTTTCCTGTAATTATTTAGAAAATCAACAAATGCCACTTGGTATTTCTGAATATATTTGTCTATACTGCTATTAAAATGAAAAATTTGGCAAACTATTATGAAAATTTCTATGCATTATATTACTAATAATGGTCCTTCAACGTTTCAGTTGGTATGCTTCCAATTATCAAATGGCACAACAGTTTGATTGGGGTAAGAACTTAGGCTGTGACTTTGCAACTAAAAGCTGCAAACATTGGATAGATGTGCGCAGAACTCGGTAAGTGCTGACCTAATTTTGTTATCTAATAATTATTGTGGACAAATTAAGAAGAATGGGGAAAATATATCTGTAGTGAAGCATAACTTTTTATGACGAGTATTAGTCCTATTGGGTTTTAATACTTCCTCAGCTTTTAGTGCTCGTGCTTCATGTATAAATACTTTTGGGCTGTTATAGTTCAGCTCAGCTGACGAGTACTGGTATTGAGAGCAACATTTGGCAGATCGAAATGCCATTTTTATGTACATATCCGAATTGAAAAATCATGACTGACAAATGAAGAGAAATACAGAAAAATACATATGCAGTGAAGCATAATTTTGATCACATATTTTAGGCCAGTTAGTTTCTCATGCTTTGCCAACTTTTTGCATTCAACATCATAACATTATTATCTTGGTACCTTTTTTCTTTTATTCATAGAACTGCCATGTGTTAAAAAATAAATTGTTTGTCACAATGTTTTAAAATATCCTATTAATAATGATAGAATAAAAGTACACAGAAGAGTGAAGTATGTTATTCTATAAAATTAAGGTGTAAAATGAAACCTACTACTACAAAGAAAGTGTACAATTATTAAACGTATAGACACTAGAGTTTCAGTTTATTTTAATTTTTTATCTTTCTTCAGTTAAGTTTTTGTCTTGTTTTGTTGGTTAATAAAGTTTTATAAGTAATCAGAACATTATTGTTATTTTCCTTTCCTAGTTAACTGTTATATCATTGCAAACTTTCAGGACTCGAAACTAATAATGGTTTTAATAGCATGATAAGCTCTATTGATGACCAAAAAATGTACAATAGAGACACATAAAAAAAATATTTTTTACAAAGTACAAATTTTTTATAACAGTGGCACAAGTAGTTGATAGCATCTATGTTTGGGGCAATTAGGCCCAGTGATAAGTGTGCTGTACCGTGGAACTGAGATTCTGTAGTTTGCACTGCATTACTACCATAAAAAATGTTCTTTGTACTTTGGAGCCATGGGTGCATTATAAGAGTGACAGTCAAATCCCACTATTTGGTAATCGGAGCCTAAGAGTTGATAGTGGGTCTTATTGACAAGCTGCCTTTCCTCTAGTTTATCACTTCAAAATTAAGGATTGCTAGCACAGATAGTCCTCAAATAACTTTGTATAAAATTCAGCAAAAAACATCTATTTTTTATGATTCTTTATGTTATTTATGAGCATTTTTAGGGTAATACGGTTTAGTAACTTTATACAAAAGGTTGTTTGAAACTATGCAAATTGTGTGACAAAAATATCATTCAGTAATTTTAAACCAGGTTGTTTTAAGAGTATTGTGAATGTCATTAGCAAAATTTAATGATGAGAGTGGAAACGTTTTTGTGATAGAGACATGAATCGGTGGAACATATAGCTTAGTTTACAGTTCAAAATTATTGTACTTTTAAGTTTTATTAAAGTTTTAAGACAGTTTCACTAATATGAACATTTTGCTTGTTTCTTTGGTTATGAATGTATTATTGTAACATGTTCTATCACTTTTAGCATTCAGCAGGCTCTTTTAGTTTACTTGGTGGAAATAATGATAACAAAATTAATTATTTCTTCCTTAATATTTGCTACAAGCTGCTATTCACAGGTAAATTTTTCATTTTCAACAGAAATTTACATACTAAGTGCTACAATTAATGTAAAAACAATCTTGTACAATTTCACAGCTAGTCAATCGAGGAACTTTATATATGCAATAAATTACACTGATCTGAATACTTCGCTTACTTCTCAATCACTGAATGAAAGGAAAACTAAACCAATTAGCACACACACACACACAGACTAACTGCTTATAACTGTATCCTTTGTTCTCAATATTTTGTAAAGTCTCTTGATCATTACATCATCATGATTAGCAGCTCCCTCTAGGTAACAAACAAATTACAACATTGCAAGTATGGCTCACAACAATATTAACAAATTGCATCTATATCATTATAACTCATCAACACAATCTCATCTAACAGTAGAAATTAATGTTTTAATTTCACTGCCAGTAGCTTCATGAGAATGTTTTGTAGCTGAATTTCAACCAGAGTAGACAGCATAAGACTGAAACTTTCCATATCTGCCCAGTCTCAAAATGGAGAATGTACCAGTTTTCATCTCACTAAGATCATAGAAGCTTAACATTATATGGTACAAATGTATACATGCCTATTGCAAAGATCTTTAGTAACATGTTTAAGTTGACACTTTTAAAGAGACACTGACATTGTATAATGATGAACATATGAAGCACGCATATATGTTGGACTAATAATCTCATCTTTACAGCCTGCTTTATGTGTGAAATTCTGTCAAAAAATATTGAGTTTTTCAAACAACTTATGGATAAATCAACATATAGTTTTCAAGTGTTTCAATAACTTTCCAGTTACGTAATTTAAGATGACATGAAAGTAAATTTTTTCCCCCTTGCAGTGGATGGAGTATTCATCCTTACTGTGATAAAGTGAAAAGAGATCCTCTAGAGACAGAATGTACTGACAGTAGAGATGCTGTGGCCTTGTGTAACTTGGTACAGTATGACAGGCCACTCAGACGTGAGTTCCAGGTATAGTTCCAGTGGTGCTGTTTGGAAGCCACACTAATTACTCATGTAACAAGAATTCATACAGATAAGAATTCCTTACCAAGTTGATTTGAATTTGTTTATTGGTTCACATTGTTTTAAGTGAAAGTATTTCATTGAGTTTTGCAATTTTTAAGTTATCTTTACTAAACACATGTTATATCAAATTCATGATAGTACCAAAAAAAGGGTAGTAAATCATATTGAAAAAATTCCAAAACACTAGCTAACACCTTGAGCAAGCAGACCTTTCTTCTGCAGGAGCAAAGGCTGATGAAGACAGGTATACCCGTCAGAATTAGTGGGAATTTAATTGTAGTTCTTTGAATAGCAATGTATTATCATTTTATTACATCACCATTGTGGTATTATGGTGCTCGTTATCACATTTATCATTATCTATTTAAAGAAAATAGATTTGAAACAGTTTAATAGATATGCGTATATTTTTCCTTAGTTATTTTTACTATACTTACTAATACCAACCTTTCATTAGTTGTATTGTTTGTCACTAGAGTTAAAATATATTAACATGCAGTGAACAAATGTTATCATAATAAACCAGCTATTTGGTTACTATAGTAAATGTTGAGTAAATATTAAAATGTTAATGTCTTTTTTCCAAATTTTAGCTATAATAAGTGACTTATTATTATATCTATTTGTAATAAATTAATAGAAACTATTAATGTTTATAGATTTACATGTTTGTGTATATTGAGTTAGACAGTATCATGATCCATGTTAACCAATCACAGCATCCAAAAAACAACTTGAAAATATGAGCTTAAAAAGACAATAGTATGAAACAGTTGCAATAGTTATTTTTTAGTTTATTGATAACGTTTTAAAGCCAGTGTCTTCTGAAATATTAGGGAGGTAAAGTTTCATAATTGATAAATGTGTATGCCCATTATTTTTCATATTTTGACATTGCATTTACGTCTTTTTGGTAGAACTTTGACTATATACCTGGGATTCCTGATGAAGATGTAGGGAAGTATGGAGGCTCAGTAGTTTTGGCCGATTATTGTCCTTATGTTCAGGTTTGTTCAGTTGTTACATAGTAGTATTCTTCTAATGTGCAGTTTTGGAAACATGTTAGGGATACATACAATTTACAGAATTCATAAGTTATTAGTTACCCTAAAGAAACCATTCAGCCAGAAGATCTCTTGCATGATGTAAATATTATAAACTATCTTACAGACATTCTGTCAGCATTAGAAGATTTTCCACAATGTATATTCCATGTCACAAGCTATCTTACAAACATTCATTTAGATCCAGAATTCTTTCCATAATATAGAAGTTCATAGACAGCTTTACAAATGTTGTTGTGGCTCCAACATTTTTCCCTGTTCTACAGATTCAAGATACCAAGCTAATTCACAGACACTGTGTCAACTCCACCAGTCATTTCACAATACTAATTAAGTATTACAAGCTACCTTACAAACATACTCTCAGATTCAACTTTCTCTCATGAAATCGACTACATAGCAAATTGTTTTTTCTGATAAAAGTGTCAAGATTTTATGGTTTGTGTACAGTTGTCACAAAATTGAACTCTGCACTTTGTTGCTGTGGTTTTGTTACAAGAATGATGGTGAAATCCCTCTGTTAGATTAGAGTAGTCCAAGAATTTGCAGTGGATGCTGTTTACTAGCTGCCTTCCCTTTAGTCTATCAATTCTGAAAAAAAAAAGTTTTATCAAAATAATTTGAGTAAAGGGGTTTTGAAACATTACAAATATGATAAAATCATAAATAATTTTTAACGTTAAACTGGTACACAATTAAAAACATTTAATTGAGGCCTATCTATGGCCTTCAAAAAGTTGACGACTCTACATGTTACGACGTTACAACTCAGGTGGGTGGTGATGACTAGCTGCCTTCCCTCTTGTCTTACACTGCTAAATTAGGGATGGCTAGTGCAAATAGCCCTCGTGTAGCTTTGCGCGAAATTCAAAAACAAACAAATAAACAGAAATGGGGAATTTGTGTTATAGAAACTATTTACAGTTTATGTTATAATATCAGTTAAACAAATAAGTCATTTTGAAACTTATAAACTATTGGTGGTGTAACAGTTTTTGTTGATTTTCTTTTTTTGTATTAGTTAGTTTGACTGGCAGTTAGGCCCATTTAAGAGTGTTCTATCATTGTTATTCAGATTTTTAGGGATTGTAATTTATAATAAAAGCCACAGATGCTTTGGTAGATTATGCATTGTATAAAAGTAAATGAAGGTCTTTCTTTCCATTTAAGGAATTCACTTGGCAATCCAATGATGTAGCAGTTCGTGGATCTAGGTGCCAGTATGGAGAGAACACTCCTGGTGAGCAAACAGCTTTGTATGCTTTGGTTCAGGTTTATAATTCAAACTGTTGGCTCAGGTGATTCAACAAGTTAAGTTTGGCATATCATAATAGAATTTTTGACAAAACTTTTAAAAATAGTTTCAGCAGCTAAAGTATAATAAAATAAAATTTAAACTAGAAACTATTTAGTGAAACCAAACGTTTTGAGTCTATAAAACTAAGAATGTGGTTAATACTTGTTAAAACTTATGCATGATTTTCCTGAAAATTAAAACTATATCTACTGTTATTCTAAACTTTATGAAGATATTTAAGCTGTGATAAGTTTTTAGGAACACTGTTAAAGATTTGTGACATTAAAGTAAAATTGTTTCAAAGAAAAGCTAAACTTGTATTTTTTACTAAACAAGCTGTATTATGAAATCAGTAAATTATAAAAAGTCATGTTGGTTGAAGTCTGACTGAACATTTCCTGTAAATTTAATTTATTTAACAAAAACCTTGAGATCTTTAATTACATTTTCTGATTATTTTTGTAATTCATGAAAAATTTGGACAATATTAAAATTCTGGAACATCTTGAATAGTAGAAATAAATATTTTGATGTAATACAAGTGGCTTTTGAGTTCCATTAAAAATTTGTAAGTGCTACTGATTATTAACTTTGTGAATTAAAACAATCAATATAAGGATTTCAGGTTTCTCTGTTTTCTTACAGTTCCAGAGAAAAATTTTGCTCTAGAATATTATGGTCCTTCCTCAAAGTGTTTTAACCACAACAAGGAGATGTGGGTAGAACGAACATGTCAACAGGAGAGACATTGGCAGCATTGGGGAAGTGGGTGTTATCAGGTAGAATTTTGCAACTGCTCACAGTATAGATAATGACTTCATAGAGAAAGCACAGATTACGACATAGGACATTGTTACAATAAGTTATAAGTCTAGCAAAATAAGTTTTTACCAGTAGGATGTTGTTAGAGGTAGTAGCAACATTAGAGTACATTTTAAACATTGGTAAGGCAAAGGAGAACGTTCTACCATCTGAAATTTTATCACTTTTCAAATTACAGATGATAGCTTAACTTGGAAATGGGTGTTACAAGGCTGTTTTATATCATATTTATTGTAATTTTTCCAATAGAAGAAGCAGTTAAAGTACTAGAACTTGTAGAGTTGAATATCACAATTTTTTAAAATAAATTGTAACTAAAGGCCTAATATATATATATATGAATGTGTACATCATCTATGCATAATGAATAAGTGCTTAGGATTATTAAAATTGCTTTAGCTAATTGTTTGTTTGTGTGCATATATTTCTATTTTTAAAAAATATTCTTAATGTTATGTTTACATGTCAGCTAATAGTTTTTTTAAAATTATTTTTATAGTATCATTGTTATGGTGGTCGGTTACATGTAGAAGTAGCTAACAAAACCTACACTTGCTATCAGGAGGGACAGGATATCAAAATACAACGTTATGTTAATGGCTGGTTGCATATTGGCACTCTTGTTTGTCCTTCGTGTGATGAACTATGTGATGTAAGTTGAGTATTGAGGGAAAACAAGATTAGATTTGAACCTTTAGGTTTTTTTCTTAAAGCACTTGTTAAATAATCTATCTATACCAAGAATATTAGTATATAGTTTTGTAATTGGTTGAGAAGATACGTGTATTAAAAAGTCAGGCAGTATTTTGCATAGTTACTCCTTAAGATCAGTAGTTTGGTTAATGATGCATTTGGTAATAACATTTTCCTATAGATTTTTTTCTGCTAATAAACCCTTGTTTCATGTCACCTTTGATTAAATTTTTTACTTGCATATATAAGTCATATGTATTATTACATGAACTTCTATATTAACAATAGTTAGCTTATTAGTCATTAACAGAGTGAAGCTATTTTAGCAATAACAAAATTTACTGATTTTGTTCTTTTGTAATTAGGGACAAATAATTTTGTTTGTGTCTGTATTTCAGAAATAAGTACAAAAATTTGCTTTTTTTTTAATATTTATATTCTGTGTGTTTGTTTTTGATTATACAAGAAACTATCTGAAATATTTTGTTTAATTGTTTCCCTAGAGATTAGGAATGAAGTGTAAACCTGGTATCATCAAAGCTGCCTCATTTTCATCTAATGACAAACACTACTTCAAAGACATTTTGATATGTGGATCATCTTCTGTGGAATTGTTCAACTTGAGAACCTTGATTCTTTTGGTTTTAGTGGTGATGTGTATAACAAGATGATGATAACAGTATCTTTAAGATTGATCAGATGCAACCAGTTCCAGCTCTAATAGTAACAAACATAATGTAGCCTTCAGCCTCGAACACAAACTTCCATCAGTTGAGTCGAGTGACTTTAATAAATTAGTGTAGAAATGTCTCAAGTTAGAGCTTTCAGTACATAAATTGTAATTATATATATATAAAAAGAAGCTGATATTTGCTTTGTACATGTATAAGTAATAATCAACACCTTCTTATCGACACACAGTTTCTCAATTTTATGAAAGTGAAGTTCTGTAAAAGTTATTTATTGTTTATTTAAAAATATTACAAACAGTTGTACATGTGGTCTAGAACTGTTTTATGTGTATACAGGTATTTTCTATGATTATGTTTATTGATGTATATATATAATATTAAGGCATAAAAATATATTTAAAGTTGTTTTAGATGTGATTACATGATTATTCTCTAGCAGATTTACTAAATTTTTGGTCATAATTGATAACATTTGTTTTGATTCATATTTTTCCATGAACTGCATAATTGCATTTTGAATATGATTTTTACATAATAATAATAGAAAGTGTTAAACATTCCATTTCAGAAGAGACTAACTTCGGAGCTTTGGTGTCTAGAGTATTTGGAAATGTAGTTTACCCAGAACATATCATTGTGTGTAATGTACGAATATGATATAGCTGTTTAAATTTTGTATGTTATCTTTTAACCTTAATTTTGGAATACTTTAGTTTGAAAATTTTTAATGAAAATGCAAATCTGTGATTAAAATATTTCTAGCATCATCCAGCATTAGTGAAAGGAAATCATTTTCTAAATTAGATTTCTTAGGTTATGAATTCACTAAAAACCACACAAAACTGCAGAAGAAAATTAAAGGGCAAAAGTGGTTTAAAATGTATAATTGATTACATTTCTTGTTAAATAGACTTTTTTTTATGGCCATAATCAGCTCCTAGACTTTTGCTCATGAGTAAACACCCAGCTTTGTCATTCTTTTCAACTTATGTACAAAATGAGTTGAAATTGAAATATTTACTTACTTTAGAATATTTCTAAGTCACTATAGCCTTCTACTCTTGATAAATTGATTAATGCAGGATTTATATAATTATAAAAATGCAACTTTTGGCACTGTTATCTTGATACACTGTCTTATAGTTAGCTTGACTAAACAATAAGATGGTAAATACGTATGTTTTACTGTAAATATAATTTTGATGAAGTTTTTGCTTGTGCTGGAGAACATCTCAAATGATTAGTTTACATCAGACAAAACAGTTTTTGTCTTATTAGTTCTTGAATAATATGCTGTTATTTCATAGGAAATAAAGCAGAGTAAATGTTATATTGGTTAACATTTGTGAATATGTGTTCAGCTGATCGTTTCCAGAGAACCAATTATTCTCTACAACTTGTAAATACATGTGGAAGCTTTTTTCAGCTGCAGCAGCACTCATTTTTACAAAAAAAGTGTTTTATATATAAACTAAATTAAATTATTATTCTTGGTGTGAAATTTGAAAGTGCTCTGTGTTAGCTGTCACATTTTCCTTCGACTAAACATGTTTATTTAGTTTAATATTTGTTCAGCCTAATCATTTATGTACATAGAAAGAGATATTCTCTAACTGTTTTTGTTTAATTTGAATTATTTTTGTCATAATGACCAGAATCAGTATGGAATGCTTGTTACTGTTCTTCTACTGAAATTATCATTATAATATAAATTACCAAATTCTGAGACTATTATAGAATGTATTGTCATTTTAGTTTACCAATACTTTATAATGAGAACAGACTGGAAACATTTACGTTTTCATGGTCCCATTATCTAAAGTACCATTTGAGACAACTAGATTTAGAATGAGATTCCCCATCACAATAAGACATTAATGTTTACTTTATTACTTCTTTATTTTAAGTTTTATTGTAATTGTTTTTGTTGAAGTAATTTTTTCAGATTTAGTTATAAAGAGGTGATACAAGTACATAAAGTAAGCAGATTTTGTGAAATATAACATGAATAAACAGATGATAGTCAAACTCTTAAGGACATTTGATGGTTTTATTGGGAAACTTTTCTCTCAGGTAATACAGATTTACAACAGTTCATTCGTCTGCTAAGTGTCGTGTTACATACGCATGTTTAATAACTTGATAATGAGGAAAGAATGTGTTGTTGGCAATGAAAAACAGTTCCATCTTTAGTTGCCCTTGTATTCAAGTCACTTGCAAGTAGTGTGATCAATACATGTTTTTTGTTTTTGTCCAATTTGAGATAGGGTTTATTATAATCTTTAGATTAGTGAGCTTATTCTGAAGTTTTCGACATGGAAAAAAGATAAAAATCTTAATAAGAGCTCAAAGTTTTGGATTCTAATACATATTAAATTAAGAAATTATATCTCCATTGGTTAATAAACTGTTTTTTTGTATTTGATTTATTGAGTTATTTCTTAAGTTTATTAGGATAAGTTGCAAACTAAATGTTTTATTTCTAACAGAAATATTGATGCTGTAACTTAGTAGTATAGAATATTCTGTGTGAACAAATGTAGTACTTGTAATTTTTGGTAATATTTGAAATTTGTATATCTGTTATCCAGTTGGCTTTAGAATTAGAAATGAAATCCTCCGAAAATATTAGCAAAAATATTATAATTATCTTCCTCTGTCAAACAGTAAGTTATTATGCAAAAAAAAAATTTGCAAGCCATATGAGTGACTTACTTAGTAAGTTAATCAGTAATTACATTTAGTTTTTATTGCTGTTTCTTTTAGTAGTTAATGTTTTTAAAAAGTTGCAGGAAACATTCTAAAATAGGGCAGTCTCATAAAATAATCATTTGTTTCTAAGGCCATACTATTATACTTGAAATCTTAAGTAACTTACATTATTAACTATTTATAGATATTATATTCATAATACAAAACTTCTATAAGTGTCCACAAACTCAGTTGCAAGGTTCTATTTATTTAAAAAAAAAGAAAAAATTCTGATCCAAATAAGTGGAACAGTTGAAGTTTGTTTACCTTTATGGTGCATGATTATATCATTAATTTAACTTTTATTCTATTTATATGAATATAAAAATATGTTTGTTAAACAAGACTATATAACAACCTAGTGGTAAACAAAATTTAGAAATGTATTTTTATTTATTCCATTGGTGTCAAAATCCTTTGGATTCATTAACACATGGATACCTACAGTTTTCAGTTTTCTAAAAAAAACATATGTGAATTTCCAGTTCAGTAAAACAACAACAAACTTGTGTTTTCATATATCAGCTTCACCACCAAAGAATGAGACAAAAAGTTGCATTAATACCCACTCCAGTTGTTTTTTTTTCATTTAAATGTTTCATTAAGCTTAGTCACTTCATTTTTAAAACTCATTTGTGAATTGTTAAATCAAAAAAGTAGCTCATATTTTAATTAATCATTTAAATGTTAATGTGTAATAATGTAATACTCCATGTTTGATATTAAATATTAACTTTTTATGAATGGGAAAAGGTTTTTAGATCCTAGTTCTTGGGGACCAGATTATAATTTGGAGAACAGACTCTGCCATTTGATACTTCTCATATAAATCCACCATCCAGAATAGCTAAAATGAGAAACTACAGTTCCATGACCAAATTTACTAACTTTTACTTGAAGTTCTGAATTGGATATTCTTCTGAGTTCTTAAGCAGCATGAAATGAACTTATTAATATTAGTGTATATAACATTTAAACTTTTTATATAAAGTCCACACTTTTTTGGTGAATCCTCCTTTTGAGATAGTCTATGGAAGTAATTGATTGATTTATACTAAGTTACAAAATGTGAATTTATCAAACACAGTTTATGAGTTCTGGAAAATGTACTTCATTAACTCTGTTTAGTTTTATATGCAAGCAATGCATGGTTAGTCCATGTTGAAAAACAAGCAATTTGTTGCAAGCAATAAAAGAATAATTAAAACTATGTAAACAATTTTCAGCACAACATGTCCAACTATCTTTTGTTTTTGAAAATATTTTGAATCATGCCTTTTATGTTGATACAAAATTATTACTATTTTGTGATGGATTTTTAAAAGTTTCCACCCTGGAACAAAACAACTTCAAATTCAGCTACGTATGTTATACGAATGTGCTTGATAATGATTCATTTGTGGTCTGTGAAAATATACATGGTTCATAACCATTCTGAACACTACACAGAAACAAAGACAGAAACTTGTTTAGGATCATGAAAATGATATTATATTTACACAAAAAATTATTTTATGGTTTTCTTTTAATATTTGTATGTTGCTTACATAAAATCAAATGTTGCAGCTTTGAGGTAAAATGTATTTGTTGGTAATTTCCATCATATTGTAATCATTTAAAGGTATACAAATGGAAAATATCAAAGAGCTTGTCACAGTTGAAAAGGTTTGTATATTGAATTATTGCTTTCACCAAATAGACAGTAGTGTTTCTGTTTTTTGCAACTACTCAGAAATTTTACTGCATGATGTTAATGCAATATACTACCACTTTTCTGATAAACCTAGGTACAAGCAGTAATAATTGTAACATAACCTATAAATATAGCATTAAGGAAGGGATCAAGTGAATTCCCATATTTGCATCACATAATTAAATATATTCAACTGACACTCTCAATATATTTCAAACATTTAATTTTATAAAAGATAGTGAAATTGTCTTTATTAAGACTTACGATTTTCTTTTGGAAAAGCATCGTATGCTAGTCTCAGTTTAAAGAGAAAATTCATTTCATAAAATATTAAATGATACTTAGCATGCGACCAATCTTAAATACTGGATTTTATTAATGGAAGACAGTATAGAATTAGTTTTATAATTGATGTGAATAAAATATATTGCAGAAAATTTTTCTTTTGTTGAATATTTTATATTCTTTTTTCTTTAAATAAAAACTTTATACCTATTTAACTCAGTAAATGTGCTGTGAAATGAAAACAAAAAATATTTTCATTGCTGGTGTGTGGCAGTAAGCCAGTTTTAAGGACCTGGATACATAATTATGTAATAACTCTTACCAGAAGAGTTAATGAACATCTTCAATAAAAATAACAATGATATTTAGTCTTACTTTTAAGTTACAACCAAATCACAAAAACCTCTGATCACTCTGCCTGAGGTCATCAGTTGGATATCCTTGCTATTAGTGGTATTTTTGGCCCTTAGACTAAGTACAACTTGACAAGGTCAGACCTATTGAGTGAGCTCAAAAACTAAAAACAAAAGCACATGTTTCACAAATTATTTTTTCTTCACATGAAAACATAGAACCTGAAAAAATAAATAGTGGGTACTCCTTGCATACTTTTAATTATATAACAAAGAAGAAGAGGTGATTAACAAACTTTGGTTTTACTGTCACCATTAGTAGCCTATACAATTCACCTAAGTCTAATTATTGATTAGTCTTTTCATTTTATTATTAGACTCAGGTAATCATAAAGGTTATTAACCAGGACAACAATTGATATTTGATCACACAATCTTACTGTAAGTATTATAAACACTTGTTTTAAACTGTTGAACATATTTATTCACCATCAAAAATCATGATGAAAAAAAAACGCTAAAAATCTTACCCTTTACTGTATCATTGTTAACCTTCATATTATCCCAACCACTCAGGCCAATCTTACTTCCAAGTTAATTT
>NW_013668981.1:0-11839 GCF_000517525.1 Limulus polyphemus
GAATCTATATATTATAGTGTGCGATATGTTACAATAGAATCTATATATTCTAGTGTGTGATATGTTACAATAGAATCTATATATTCTAGTGTGTGATATGTTACAATAGAATCTATATATTCTAGTGTGTGATATGTTACAACAGAATATATATATTATAGTGTGTGGTATGTTACAATAGAATCTATATATTCTAGTGTGTGGTATGTTACAATAGAATCTATATATTCTAGTGTGTGGTATGTTACAACAGAATATATATATTCTAGTGTGTGATATGTTACAATAGAATCTATATATTCTAGTGTGTGGTATATCACAATAGAATCTATATATTCTAGTGTGTGGTATATTACAATAGAATCTATATATTTTAGTATGTGGTATGTTACAACAGAATCTATATATTCTAGTGTGTGGTATATCACAATAGAATGTATATAAAATCAAATACTGTTATTTTGTTTCATGAAACGAATATTTTTTAATGCGCGATCATAAAAAAAACTGTAAGAAAAGTACAAAATACATCAAGTTGTGTTCTTGACCCAGTTCTGTGCGATAAAAATGTTATTTCAATTCTCGCCTCAGGGAGAGAGGGGGAGGGAGTTCTATAACACCAAGACACCCCCGGGGCAGTAGTGCCTTCAAAGCACCGGTACAGACTCCTCCCTACAATTCCTACTGCGTTCTTTTCTTTTGTGTGTAGTTCATCAACTCAACGTTTAGCCTTCCAATGATTTTTTTTATTCATGAAAACAATGCCGTAATAGCTTTGTGTTTCAGGGTTATTTCATTTAGATCATGTTTTTTTGTGTGTGTTATTTTTTTCTTATGTATAACTCATAGCATTAAAAGAGTATATAAACTGGTCATGTTGGACATCTCTACATCAAACCTTTTAGTTGAGGGAGTATACTTTTCTGTCGCTGACACCTAGTGCTAAACATGTTGAAAACTGTAAGTTGAGCTTTCTGTGCCTTTTATTCAACTAATTGTAGTCTAAGATCACTATAACTATAAACACTGAGTTTCAAAAGTTTTGTTTTCAAGCAGAACTAAAAACTTTCAGTGACATCTACAAGATTTGATAACGCATAAAGTAAAGTATCTTAATTAACCAAAGTTTTAGATAGAGAAAACAAAACCTGCTTTTAACAAATAATAATAGAAAGCCAAAAGAAAACCTGGATTCAAAAAAGAATAGCGGAAAACGAAAATACAAGTTAGCATTTAAGAGAGAGCTATAAATCTTAGCATTTAACAAGGTCATAAAATTTCGCTTCTAACAAAGTTTCATAAAACCTATTATTTAAGAGAGTGCCGTAAGACATGAAAACGTAAAGAAAGAAACTCGTTTTGTAACAGAAACGAAACCGAAGTTTTGTGTGAAAAGTTCTCGTCACGTAACATCATTTCCAAGGTTTTCTTTTTACAATTCCATCATTTCTGTGTAGATGTCACTTTTATTTGATAATCTAAAATATTGACATTTTGAATACCGAGCATCTTATTCGCTGGAAAAGTAGGGCCCAAGGACTGAGCTCGTAATAAGGTATATAGAAAAGTAGGACGTAAAGGCTTGTCTTATAATAAGGCAGATTGAAACCGGTAATGCCATCTGACAGGATAGCATTTTTAAAAATAAATTAACACAAATATAGTAAAAATTATTTTTTTAATGATGCTTGATTCAGTGTTGCAAGTTTTGCACTTAAGTCAGGGTGATGAACATATTTTCGGGACATTATAATTATCAGACCACGACAGTTTTTATTTAATTGTTTCAAATTCGTGTAACCTTATACCTTGAAGTGTTTTTGTTCAATTTTTTAATAATTTTAATTTTAATATTTTAAAAGGTGTTCATTCCTTTATGAAACGCTGATATCCAAGAAGTTCGTAAGTTTTTTTCGACCAACAGCAGTCAACATTTTTGGATTAAATCAGCGCCATCTATACCAATTATTTTTTTTTCATCCGTATTTAAAGGACGTTTAATGTTTGTAAATCTACTCATACACAATGGGCTATCTGTGCTCTGCCAACCACGGGAATCGAAACCCGGTTTCTAGCGTTGTAAGTCCGCAGACGTAGTCATTCACATTTTGGCCGATGAATATCTTATGGTAATATGGAATTAAATAGATTTAATATTTATAAGATGTAACTTAAACGAGTTGAAAATATATACATCTGCCTTTTGTAAACGATCTTAATTTGTTAATTGAATAACATATCTTAAAAATAGGGTTAGTGTTAGAGTAGATGCTTCAAGTGGGAAATTCCAGTTGATAATTTAACGCATCACCGGCTGTTTGATACTGGTTGCTTTGTACTGTACCTTCGAAATTCAATTTAAAATCAAAGCCTTTAAATAAGTGTAGCTACCGAAGTCCCACCCCGGTGGATTAACGATAAGAATCCAAGAGCTTATAACACTAAAAATCGGGTTTCAAAACTGGTGGTGAGAGACACCCCCCCCCCAGTGGCACAGCGGTATGTCTGCGGACTTGCAACGCAGGAATCCGGGTTTCGATACCCGTAGTTGGCACAACACAGATAGCCCATTGAGTAGCTTTGTGCTTAATTACAAACAAACAAACTGGTGGTGAGCACAATACAAATAGCCAGTTGTGTAGCTTTTTGCTTAATTGCAAACAAACAAACTGGTGGTGAGCACAACACAGATAGCCAATTGTGTAGCTTTGTGCTTAATTGCAAACAAACAAGCTGGTGGTGAACACAACACAGATAGCCCATTGAGTAACTTTGCGAAACCGAAGTATTTATTTTTGTCCACTGGGAAACTAATCTCACTAATTTCAAGGTTATTAAAGATTCCTTTGTTTCTTCTTTCCAGGCAGTTCTTGCACTTCTGGTTGCCATGTGCACCGCCCAGGTGCTTGTAGGACCCGTCAACTATTCCGCCGCCAGGGTTTCTCGAGTGGACTACAAACACCCCGGTTTCAAGTACGTGGTCCCCGCTGTTGCACGCTCTTACGTCCATGCCCCTGTTGTGAATACCTACGCCCACGCTGCTCTTCCCTTGCATGGTTATTCCTATGCTGCACCTCTTCCCGCTCTCCACACCGGAAATTTGGTTTGGTGAAAAGCCAGGAATTGACGGATGAATGAAATACAGCTTCTCGAATGGACAATGTTTATTAAATAGTCTCGTTTGAAAACTTTTTTTACACTTAAAGAAGCATCAAATGTTCTGAAATCACGTATACGATTCTTCCATCCTATTGTTTAGCTGAAATTCTATCGATCATAAAGAATGTCATCATAAATAAAGTTTTTTATTACCGATAACCTGAGCTACTGCCTTTTGTTTAATTCGCGCTCCTTAGAAATAAAAAAATAATGATTGTTTGTAGTTAGGCACGGTGTTACACAGTGAGTTGTCCGTGCTGTGCCTACTATTGGTATCGAAACCCGGATTTTACTGTTATAAGCCTTCAGACTTACCGCTGTACCACTGAGGATCAAAGATGGTTGAAAGTACTACTTGGATACAATGTTAATGTACTTTTTTTTCACTAATTTGTTTTTTAAAGTTTCTATCTTACGTATTTCCTTCCCTCGTAATATCTTTTCTTAAAATCTCAAAAATAGGAAATAGTTGGCACAGAGTAGGTTTATTTTCACAGTAAATGTTGGTTAGAGCGCCAAAAGCTGAACATCGTTCGAATTTCACAATCTAGGCTTTGGATTATCCTGCAGTTCGGTAGTTACGGGAATCAGACCACAACGTTATTTCAAATATCTCCTGGCCCGGCATGGCCAGGTGATTAGGGTACTCGACTCGTAATCTGAGGGTCGCGGGTTCGAATCCCCGTCACACCAAACATGCTCGCCTTTTCAGCCGTGGAGGCGTTATAATGTGACGGTCAATCCCACTATTCGTTGGTAAAAGAGTAGCCCAAGAGTTGGCGATGGGTGGTGATAACTAGCTGCCTTCCCTCTAGTCTTTCACTGCTAAATTATGGACGGCTAGCGCAGGTAGCCCTCGTGTAGGTTTGCGCGAAATCCATAACAAACAAACAATCTTCCTACAATCGGGTCTCTTCCTCCTAGAACCTACTTTATCTCGTAGAACTCAAACAATGAATTCCACCCATATCTTTCAACTTTTCTATCAAGGTTTAGTTTTTCTCTGCCATCTCGAGCGCTTCGTCACTACTTATTTATTCCATTCAGCTGAATTATGTTTTCTTTCATTCTTTGCCAAAAACCACATCTCAATACTCTTTAGTTTAGTGTTTTCGTTTATCAGTCCATGTCTCTGCTTCATACAACACTACACTGTAAACTAATTTGTTTGTTTATTTTTAATTAAGCACAAAACTACTCAAAGGGCTATGTGTGCTCTGCCCACCAAGGGTATCGAAACCCG
Organism: Limulus polyphemus; assembly: GCF_000517525.1. Taxonomy (NCBI): domain Eukaryota; kingdom Metazoa; phylum Arthropoda; class Merostomata; order Xiphosura; family Limulidae; genus Limulus; species Limulus polyphemus. The sequence continues at coordinate 4,403 of NW_013668981.1, forward strand.
GTTTCTAGTGTTGTAAGTTTAAACTAGAGCCCTGAAGAACCTTTCTTCAACTTTATAGTCATCAGAAACTTGTTACTTTTACCTAACTTTATTTTTGCCACTGAAATACTATCTCTGATTTCTTTCGTGTATTTTTCATCTTCTGAAAGGTTATGGGCTGGGTGTGGCCTAGCTGGAAGCATGTTCGAACAATTAATTCCAAAGTTCATGATTTGCGACCAGTTGCTGCAAAAATGCACTCCGCATTTTGGGGGCCATGAGAGTATAATAGAGTGACGGTCCAATCCCACCATTCAGTCTCAGAGCTGGCGGATGGTTACGGTTGATTATCTATCTTCCGTCTAGTCCATAAGATCAAAATTATGAACTGTTGTGTAGCTTTGCGCGAAAATTAAAAAAAAAAAACACGAAAAACAAACATTCACCAAATCGAATTATTATTAAAGTATGTCTAGTAAAATTCATCAATTTTGATTTAAATTGTTGCATTATTCAATGATGTTTCTTCAACTGGTTATCGTAAAATCCTTCACAAATTTGAGAGAGTATCTATTATACTAAAAACGTAAGATCGAATTTTATAATTGTTCTCATTATTCCGTATCCCAAAACCATAACAGAAGAGTTAGTGATTCGAATCTATGGATAAACGTGAGTTATGCCAAAATGGTGACGTGGCACGTCTCAATTTTTCCTAATAAATGAAAAATAAACTACCTCACAAACTCCTTAAGAAGGACGAATGTTTTCCAGCGAAACATGTAGAGTTTTTAACAGTATAAAATTTTTGATTGTATAGTTTAATTTTCACTTTATACAATAAATTATTGCGCATTTTTTCAACGTTGAAATTATTACTTATTTTATGAAGCTAGAATAAATTGATTCGTAGTTATGAAATTTTTTTACAGATTTAGAAGAACTAACACTTAATACACCCATTTAATACACTTAATACGCCCATTTTCGTGTGTACGACATATTCAACTAACTTTTTTTTACTTATTATGAAATTATCTGTCTGGGAGAGGAACCATATATTTTTACATTTTAGGTTCGAATAGTCCCCCCTGTGACACAGCGGTATGTCTGCAAACTTACAACGCTAGAATCCGGATTTCGATACCCGTGGTGGGCAGATCACAGTTAGCCCATTGTGTAACTTTGGGCTTAACTACAAAGAAACAAACAAGATTCGAATAGTTTCCCAGATTTTTTTATGAGGTCTAAAGTACTGAATTTGCCAAATTAAAAGTAAATCCAACAATATCTATGTTCATGAAAGTAATGTTAAAAGATATTTCTTTAGAAAGTCTGATTAAAAAAACGATGAAAAAAAATCTGTAGCATATTTCTTTTACACGCTTAATTGTGTAATTTTGTTCCATTTATTTGGTTTGTTTTAGGTAGGTTTAGAGAATTATTAAGAGATGGCGCCACTATAGTTTTACCCAGTTAAATTCGTTTACTGAGAAAATAATTCTGTTCACCTCTTGCATTCATGATAGGAATACTTATAAAATAAGGACAAACACCTTTATCGGCGAACCTAAAAGTAAAGTTATTCTTGGTTTGACTATTTTCATTTTTTCGAATGTCTTTGCAAGTTTTTCGAATGATGACTGTCGAAATTTCATCCACCACTTGTAAAACTTTTTGCGAAGAACATATAAAAGGGGGGTTCTGAAGCCAATTTAGGTAACTCTAACAATTCGGCAGGGTTAGTTAGATTGTTAGTTAATTTGTCCCACTTAGAGTAACAAAGATCGCAACTTTACAGGAGTTTAAAAAACAAGTGTTGGCAAATATTTGGGTGATCGGGGCTGGATTTCTTGATTAGTTTCTGTTTATTGGGGGAGGTTGGAAGTCAGGATATCTTTTATAGACCAAAAGGATCCTTGATGTCCCATAAAGATTTTTCAAGACAACCAACCTTGATTTTTCGATCACTGTTAGTTGGATATTCAATTAGAAGAAAATACTACTCGATCGCAACTCAGTGCTATAAAATTAATGCATTAGGCTTGTTTGTTTATTTGGCTGTTAAGCACAGAGCCACACAATCGGTTATCCGTGCTCTGCCCACCGCGGGCGTCAAAACCCGATTTTTAGTATTATATGCTCTCAAACCAGTAAGCCATCGGGAGTGTGGGCTGTGGTATTATTCAATGTTTAAACTATAACTTATTGCCACAGTAGTGACAGATAATGATGAATTATAAGCTCGTTCATATGTATGTTTATAATATTATAATTACAGAACAAAAGAAACACAAAAACAAACGTCTGAAAGAAAATAAATATAACAAGAACCAAAAACTGTTCTTTTAGTTCTGTATTTTTATTAACTACATGAAATTATAACGGCAATACAATAAATTCAATTTCATTAATAATATTGATATATCAAACACTTATTGGTAAGTTTGTAGTTCGGGTATCGAAACCCTATTTTGTGTGTTATAAGTCCACAGAATATGGATGTAAATTTCCCACCTCTTACCAAACAATCTGTCTTGTTTTTGTAACTGAAAACATTCACACATCTCTCCGTTTGTTTACTTTTAGTGCAAACTACACAATGGGCTATCTGCGCTCAGTCCACTACTGAGAATCGAAGCCCGGATTTTAGAGTTGTAATTCCATAAACTTTCCATTGACCTACTAGGGACATTCATATAACACTAACAGAAATTAGTGTCTATTTCAGGACATATGTATGACAACAGCTACAACTAATAGTTGAATTTTACATTTTAAATGAGAAATAAAAAGTATATTTAAATAAATATATTTTACAGCCTGAAAAAAAAAAACTGGATTTGTGGGCTATTATAGGCTCTTTGGGCAATTATATAGGTTTTAAACAAATCTGAAAAATAGGTGTTAAAATACACAGCAATGTAAATAAATGAAATTAAAAAGGCAAAGATTTGGAAAAACAAATTTTAAAATACTTGTAATGCGATGAAAGCTACACTACTTCGTGTGATTTTCAAGCGTTTGTTTGTTTGAAGTTATGCGCAAAGTTACACAATGGGTTATCTGTGCTCTGCTCACCACGGGTATCGAAACCCGGTTTCTAGGGTTGTAAGTCCACAGACATACCGCTGTGCCATTGGGGGGCAATTTTCAAGTGTTTGTTTGTATGAAGTTATGCACAAAGCTACACAATGGGTTATCTGTGCTCTGCCCACCACGGGTATCGAAACCCGGTTTCTAGGGTTCTAAGTCCACAGACATACCGCTGTGCCACTGGGGGTGGGGGCAATTTTCAAGTGTCATACCAGATATTTTTCTTCCTTGTGCTGCGTCTTTGTAATGTTTCGGCTGTAAATATGAAATTTGTTGTATTTCTTGTGTTTCCTGTGAATTATTATTTTTTAATAAATCAGTATTAATTATTAGAATCTACAAGTGAAAATAAATAACAGTGTACGAGTATGTCAGCGACACTTTCGCCTATACAAGGACACATCAGGTAATGACGATAATTAAGCCAAACACAACTACATACTAATCACATTCGAGATAGATGGCACTGCCATGACAACATGCAAAAAGGTTTAATATAATAATGAAGACGGTTGATTAAACAAAAAAAAAACATTTTATTTACAAGGTTCGGACGTTTCGGAATAACTTATTCCATCTTCAGAGAAATCTGAAAATTGTGTTACAAAGATGATTATTACTAAAATTATAATATAATAACATAATTATTAGTTTAGTTAGTTATTAAGAAAAACGGTAGATGGGCGGATGAAACAATGTATATATATATTACACAACAGCTGAGTTAAGTGTGAAAATTTAGAACAGTTTTATATCTAAAAAGCTTTGTGAGTCGTTAAGGGTCGGACGGTCTTTAGCTATGAGCAGACTTTCTTTAATGTAGAGATCAAGGTCTGAAGATCCTGTGGTGATGAATATTGTGACCTGTGGTTTCAGAATGTGAACGAATGGATGAGTGGCTGGGTTTAAGTAGTGGATGGTTGGTTCTGTTAGATACTCCTAAATGTTCACAGACCCTAGTTTTCAAGTGGCGTTTCATTTTGCTAATGTACGTGACCTTTTTACAGTCGCTACGCGTATATTTATACACGAGCCATGAACGTAGAAGTTTAGATACTTGATCTTTGTACTGAAATAAGTGTTTAATACGGAGGCTAGGCCTGTATATTAGTCTTAGGCTAGGTCTGTATATTAGTCTTAGGCTAGGCCTGTATATTAGTCTTAGGCTAGGCCTGTATATTAGTCTTAGGCTAGGTCTGTATATTAGTCTTAGGCTAGGCCTGTATATTAGTCTTAGGCTAGACCTGTATATTATTCTAAGCTGAATTTGAGGGTAGAAGTTTTATATTAGTGAAGAGAGTTGTTTTTTAATTGGTAGGGATTGCGAATCCATAAAATGAAGGGAGATAATGAGGGGAAATTTGGGGACAATGGGTACATTGGCTGGTGGTTGGATTTTGTTGTTTAGGAAATTGCATGTAATTTTCGTTAGAAAATCCGTCGGATAGCCATTATTTAACACGTGTTAATGTAGAAGGGTAAACCAGATAGCCATTATTTAACACGTGTTTATGTAGAAGGGTAAACCAGATAGCCATTATTTAACACGTGTTTATGTAGAAGGGTAAACCAGATAGCCATCATTTAACAGGTGTTTATGTAGAAGGGTAAATCAGATAGCCATTATTTAACACGTGTTTATGTAGAAAGGTAAACCAGATAGCCATTATTTAACAGGTGTTTATGTAGAAGGGTAATTTCTTCGTGTAAAATAAAATAATTAGAACAAACATTAAAAATTCTGTTCAACAATGATATAACCAGATTACGTTTGAAGAAGTTTGGGATAAAACTATTGAAATTGTTGTAGAGGCCAGTAAAAGTTATTTTACGATAAACAGTAAATAAAATGTTTTATCAACCGTCTTCATCTTCATTATTAAACTTCATTGATAGGTTTAATATAATAAATTTGTACGATAGACGTCAGGCGATAATTTTAATTGTTATATTAATTACAACTCTTTTCATTTTGGAAAATTTAAAATTACTTTCAAAACATTAAGTATTGTAGTTTTTACGGTATTAAAACATTAAGTATTGTAGTTTTTACGGTATTATAACATTAAGTATTGTAGTTTTTACGGTATTATAACATTAAGTATTGTAGTTTTTACGGTATTAGAACATTAAGTATTGTAGTTTTTACGGTATTAAAACATTAAGTATTGTAGTTTTTACGGTATTAAAACATTAAGTATTGTAGTTTTTACGGTATTAGAACATTAAGTATTGTGGTTTTTACGGTATTATAACATTAAGTATTGTAGTTTTTACGGTATTAAAACATTAAGTATTGTAGTTTTTACGGTATTAAAACATTAAAAGCATTTCAATGTTACTTAATATTTTGAATACAAAGAATTATTTGTCGTAAACTGGGCAGCAGAATTTACTGGAGATACTGGTCAAATGTGGAAAATTTTCAAAACTACATTTTTGAATATTAGAGATAACAAGTACCTTACAAAAAAAAATGGTGGCTACAAGTAGTAAACCAGCTGGGTTTGTGAATTTAGCACAAAGTTAGCCATTCCTAATTTAACAATGAAAGAATAAAGGGAAGACAGCTAGTCAACATCATCCACTATCAACTCTTAGGCTACTCTTTAACCAACGAATAGTGGGATTGACAGCAACATTATAATGCCCCCTTACGAGCATGTTTGGTGGGTCGGGGGATTCGAACCCGCGACCCTCAGATAAGGAGTGAAGCTCCCTAACCACCTGACCTTGCTGGGCCCTCACAAAGTGAATAAGGTAAAGTTAAATTAACAGTAAGGATTTTTTTAAATATCTTAAGGTTAAGAATGGGACTAGGACCCTTTAGGTACGATAAAGAAAGGCTTTTATTCGAGTACGAGATGGTTGGGTTATTTAATTCCACTTTTTTCTTCAATTTAGTCAATGTGAACAGTCACTAGATATAAACATGATCGAACAAGATTATCATATTAATTCTGATCTGTTTGTTTGTTTTGAATTTCGTGCAAAGCTACAATAGAGCTATCTGCACTAGCCGTCCCTAATTTAGCAGTATAAGACTAGAGGGAAGGCAGCTAGTCATCACCACCCACCGCCAACTCTTTTACCAACGAATAGAGGGATTGACCGTCACATGGCTGAAAGGGCGAGCATATTTGGTGGTACGGGGATTCGAACCCGCGACCCTCAGATTGCGAGTGGAGCACCCTAACCATCTGGTCATGCAAGGCCGCGATTCTGATCTTGTTAACAGCTACACTGGGAAAAATGATAAGTACTCCTGGGCCAGATAATATTTTCCCAAGGGTTTTGAAAGAGGTTATGGATTCGATATGTGAGTCACTTACAATCATCTTTCCCAAGTCCTTCAATGATGGAAAGGTGCCAGAGGATTGGAAGTTGGCTGATGTTATTCCTCTTTTCAAGGGAAATTCAAGTAATTATAGGCCTAATAACCTCATGTGAGTAAGTTTTTTAAAAATCTAATTATAAAAGATGCTTTGCAAAGTCATTTAATAAAGTTAAAATTTTTTGTTGGATGGTTTCACTAGGTGAAAAAAAATCTTGCCTCACTATACTAATATTTTGACATTCTTTGAAGGGATTACTGCTTATGTAGATGAGAGTACGATGTATCTGTATTATTTTCAGAAAGCATTTGACAACATGCTACACGAAAGGCTTACATAATGCATTGGAAATGCATCTTGACCAGTACTACGTTCATCATATCACAGCTGACCTGATGAGGCCTTTCGCACAATACTGGGGCGCTGGATTGCGCTTTTGAACTTTTTGTACTGCTAACTACAAAAGTAGTTATCAATTGTTTTTTTTACATAAAACTGTCACGTTATAACAAACAATGAATTATTTATAAATATTATGGTATACAACATTTGGTAGAGTAATGCCTGACCCTTTTCAGAGTTTTAGTTGCGTTAAATTTCACTTTCTACTGGTCCAAGATACATTTCCAATGCATTACGCTCATGATTAAGTCTTGTTAGTAAACAAAGTATCATCTTCAGTCTCATGCGAGAGTGGAAAGGAAGTGTCAAAACTAGTCACTGTGATGTCAAGACTTCTGACAGTTTGTTCTGTCAAAACTAGTCGCTGTGATGTCAAGACTTCTGACAGTTTGTTCTGTCAAAACTAGTTGTTGTGATGTCAAGACTTCTGACAGTTTGTTCTGTCAGTACTAGTTGCTGTGATGTCAAGACTTCTGACAGTTTGTTCCGTCAGTACTAGTTGCTGTGATATCAAGACTTCTGACAGTTTGTTCTGTCCCTCATCTCAGCTTGATCACTCATCTCAGCCATATGACAGTGATCCAGTTCAGTATTATCAATACATTATTTAAGATATTTTGATCCT
>NW_013668981.1:12759-15284 GCF_000517525.1 Limulus polyphemus
CAAGCTCTTACTTGTTGTTAAACAGATGTTTAAACAACTCTATTCAATTTAAAGATAAAGGCTGAATACAAGACAAGGTATTTTCTACATATATAGCTGAAGAAGAGCAGTAGTAGAAAATAGGATAGCCTAGATAGGCCAAAATTCAATGACCCATTGTTAGCCCTAAATGATGCAACAAAACAAAGAAATAAAAGGCCTCTTTGATGATTATGAGCAACTTAATAGCAAGAAAGTTAAACAAACCAGGGATTCAATGGCACGTAAAAGCTTAAGTTAAGCATTTCAAATAAACCATTATTAAAGTGCTTAATATTATTTTACTAGAGTTAGACTTACATGAGCCAATTAGTAATTCATTAATTTTCATTATCAGTTTATGTAATATTAAGTAACTACATGATGGAAGTTAAACACTAAAAACTAAACTGATTGAATCAAGTTTACCTTTACCACAGTGTGGTAATAAATTGTTACTTGGAATTCAGCGTAAGCAAATGATATTTTTACCACATACAGTGTAGGTCAGAACATACCTACTTTTATTTGCTAGTTTTTATTACTTCTAATATTATTTTTATGTTTATTATTTTATTATAACGATTATTTTGCAATGTTAGCTTAGCAGATGGATTTAGGGCTAACCCAAGTCGTCTCGGTTGACCGAACCTTGCGAGATATTACTAAATTTACAGTAATATAGATTAAACGCTGTATTTAATTAGCCATGCTCATTTCAGAAAATATTATTAATACAAGGACATATCCAGTAATCAGTTAATAAAACAAAAATTGTTGAAGTTACACAAATAGTCACTTTAACTGTAAGAATTAAACATGTTCGATAATTTTGTTTTATCTGACTGCTACTCTGCTTTAACAACAAACTGAAATTTACTTACCTTGGATCGTTTTCGTGGGAATTAACTGAATGAGTATACTTTCTGAAAACTGATGATGTGTAATATTGAAGTATAAGCGAAAGAACCAGTTGGAGTAAAGTAACCGTTCCTAAGAGCCTATATGCCCAGTGGGCACTGCGATCAGCTAGCCAGCTTCGAAGTACAACCTAAAAAATGAGAGATAAATATGTTTAGATCGTTAACATCTTTGACCTATCAGAGGAAGCTTTAAGTAAGGCAGAAAAAAAACATAATTTAATTTTCCCTGAACATGAAGGATATTCTTTCAAGTTGAATTACAAATCAAGTAAAGCTAAAACCAAATCGTTTGCTACACACAAATAGCTAACTTAGAAATAAAACTCATTGAAAATTTAATCAAAATAACTAGTGCAACAATTTTGTAATTGAAAATAGGATTGTATAAAACGCATGCTAAAAATTTCATTTCCATGACAACCAAAATTAAAAGACACTATATGTTTTGGCAGCTTTATGCTATCCCCCATCATCATCATTTTTGGTCATCAGCCAAATAACATTTTTATTGTGCATTTCATATATTGATCCTATCTTTAATTTCAAAATTTAATTGTTTTGAACTTAACAGAATGTTTGGAATTTTTTTGTGAGGTGATACAAGATTCTTTTTCCCAAGACATAATCAAACACACATAAAAAATACACCGCTATTAGCCAATTTAACCCTCCCCCAGAAAAAAGTACAATTCCCCCCCCCCCAAAAAAGTTTTAAGTTTTTCCTGAGACATAATCAAACACACATAAAAATACACTGATATTGGCCAATTTAACCCTCCCTCGAAAAAAAGTACAATTTCCCCCCCAAGAAAAAGTTTTAAGTTTTTCCTGAGACATAATCAAACACACATAAAAAATACACTGATATTGGCCAATTAACCCCCCGAAAAAAGTACAATTGCCCCCCAAAAAAGTTCTAAGTTTTTCCTGAGACATAATCAAACACACACATAAAAAATACATTGATATTGGCCAATTTAATCCTCCCCCCCCAAAAAAAAAACACTGATGTTGTGAAAAAATACATATTCATGTGTAATTAAAATCTTAATGCCACAACACAACAAAAAACAAAGGAATCATGAAAGGACAAGTTTAGTCGAGATTGCACGAAAAAAAAAGTTCAATAAAAAGAGAGGAGTAACAATAAAGCAAAACCAAAACCTAAAAACAATGAAATCAAAACATAAGAAAGATCTAAAATATTCAAAATGGCTTTCACCTCTTCATTTACTATGCCATTTGTTTGTTGATTTCTCTTAAAGCTAATGGAGGTCTATCTGCACTAGCTGTCCCTAATTTTGAAGTGACAGACTAGAGTGGCGGCAGCTAGTCAACACCGCTTACCACCAACTGGTGGGCTACTGCAATCAAATAATAGGATTTGACCATCGCTATTATAGCACACCCACGGCCCTAAAGTGCAGAGAACTAATGTTGTTGTTTTTTGTGGTAATAGGGCCAAAGAACAAACTACTGGGTTGCAATCAGCCTGTTGGATTACTATAATGCAACATTTAATTTTTTGTACAATACATTTATATATATATATATATATATATATATATATATATATATATTATT
>NW_013668981.1:16158-24671 GCF_000517525.1 Limulus polyphemus
TATATATATATATATATATATACTATTTTTTGCATAAAGGCTTCTTAGGCCTAATAATATAAAAGTACAGTTCTATTTCAGACATGTATCATAATGACAGTATAATGTAAAATAAGAAAATAAAACTGGTTTTGCTTGCTTCAGACGTACATAATTGATTCCAGTGATTCGTTTCGAAAGATGATAAAATGTTCCAAAGAAATAAAACAGAACAAGATGACTACGGTGTATAAAAGTGAGGAATTGACGAACGTAAGGGATAAAGGAAACCATGTTCTGTTGAAGGCAGGATTCACTTGTTGTCCTCTCCAGAACCACGAGGGAAGCTTGTAGTAGATAGTTACTCGAGGAGTGCAACAGAACAGATAATGCTCGTCTCTGTAAGAAACAAAATCTTTTCTTTTCTTAAAAGTTCACAAAACTTTTTTAATCCAAATATTTATAAGCAATGCACCCTAAAATGAAAATTGCCGGTATTTTATAATTATCAAGTAACTAAGGTACCTAAAAACTACCAGACTTAAAACCTAATGCTCTAAGTGGGAGTGGGCCACCCACTTCCAATATTTTGAACCATAGCACACAAATTGTTTGTCTAATGCAAAGGTAACTATGACACACACATCAAACATTTTAACATCTATAGGGTTTTTGAGTCCTTTTTTAACTCACCATACAGTAACCTAAATTAATTTAGGCAGGATATTTCAATTTTTCTTTTGATGACAAAGAAATCTGTACTATATAAGTATAATTACTTTTGTTAGTATTACCTTGACAGTAAGATTGAAACAGTCACCAGTGGTTGTCAAACACAACTCATATGTTCAATTTGAACTTTGGGTTGTACACCCAAGTTCCTCATGAACATTTCACCAAAACTGGCTCAACCTGTTCCTCGCAATAAGACAGTATGACAACCCTACTTTATATATACATAAATAAGTAAAACAGACAATACCTAATTCATAGTAGGATCATACCCGATTGTTTTAAATATCACGAGTTGCTATAAATACAAAACAAAAATTAAAGTTTATTTTTCTTACATACGTTATTATCTTGTGTAAGAAATAAGACCCACGAAAAGTAATAATAGAAAATTAGAAATTTCAACATGAAATACTTGTAAGACATATTAGAACAGCTACACAGCTCTATCAAAGTGCAAGTCTTGGAAGCATATCTCCATAAAAGTGTAAATTTCATAGGCATATTCTTTGAAAAGCATATATTTCAGGAGACTTCTATATTTAAGACCAGGCTACATTCTTGAAAATCTGAGAATAGATACCTCCATAATGCATTATATTTTCATTGAAAAATATTATATAGAAGCTGATAGAAAAAAAATATTCTAAAACTAAAATATACATCTGCTATAAAAGATTAAAAAAAAACAAGTTTTGAAAAAATATTAATCATGAAACATACATATTCAAAAGAAAATCTGACAAACAATAAGTTAACTAATTATTACATTGTTATCAGGTCATATACACTATTTTAATATTACAAAATATGGAAAAAAACAACTTACATTAGTTTTTTTTTCTATCCTTGAAAAATTTACCTTCATTTGATCACTAATTCACATAGTGTCGTGATCATTACTAGAAGCCTTATATGTAGAAAGTAATAAAGATGGTTTGTACTCTTTGATAGCTCAGTGGTAGAGCACTAGACTTGCTTACCAGAAGTCCCAGGTTCATTTACCAGGTTCTTCACATAAAATATTAAATATTGTCCTTTAATTCAAACTGTTTATTCATCGAATGTTGGTTAACATATGTGTGATTTGATGCACTTTTTTTTTTCGTTAACATCTTTAGCAACGTTTTGTGATAAAGAAGCTTGAAACTTCTGAGGTATCACTCCTCCAAATATATCCCTTCAAAATGTCGAGATATTGTCACCAGTGTTGCAAAGTCTCGAGAGAAAAATAAGCAGCACTGCCATTCAAAACAAACAGCACTAACTTTTAAAACTGTTCTTTATGGCTTACCCTGAAAATGGTGGGTCGGAAAGTTCCCAATTGTAAGTGAATTCAACGGAAGAGGAGTGGGGATAAGGTGATTCTAAAGTTGTAATGATGTACAACCTATTCATTGAAACCACTCCTACTACTAATTAACTGTGTATTGAAGTCAGCTACTACAAAAAAGTCCAAATAAGCAACTTCAGAATAAAACAAGCCCAAAAATCTGAAGCCTGCGATTCTAAAAAAATAAAATTTACTTAAAAAAAAAAAAAGTCCTGGAGCACCCACAGAATAGGACTTATAAAGCACTTCATTAGTCTCGTGACTCAATCTTATAACGAAAACTATAATATAAAACATAAATATACACAGAAGGAAAAAGAAAGGAATAAATAAAAGATAAGTATATAACTTCTGTTGTAATACACTTACCCACCAGGATGGAATTCTTCTCAGACTTCCATCAACCTGAACTATATGAACATACTCTTCACCTAAGGTCTGGAGTCCTGAAAAAAAGAACAAAATCAGAGAACCACATACAGTGGTAGAAAGAACATGTAATAAAATGGGCAATTTGGAGCCAAGAAATATCATGTAATACAGAACGGTGCAAACTGAAAATTTATTTAAATATTTCCTTTTCAAAATTAAAACTTAAAATTTGAATAATAAACTAACTTTCATGCTCAGTTTATTAATATATATTGATAATAAAGTTAATTAAGTTTTGAATGTAACTCTGTAAAAGGCCAAGACATACTCACATTGACCCAACTCAATGTCAGAGGGTTAACAAGTATTCTTTTCAGGCAAATAAAATCTTTTAGAAATAAGTAGCTAGGTTACTCTGAAAAAACTCGTGCAGTAGTAAAAGTTTGAAATGTAATTAACTTGGTTCATCATAATAAAAATTAATTTAGATAATTTCTACTGAAAAAATAGCTTTTTGTAGATGATATTCTCCAATTACGAGATAAATACATTTTATATACACGTATATAATTTAACACCTACATACATAGATCTTGAGGTGTAATATAATGTTTTCATTGTCAACTGTAGGCACAGTATCAGCATGTAAACAAATACCCAAATTAACACAGATATTACATATTCACTAAATGAACAGTTAGATTAAACTTACCAGCCAGTGTTGTGATTCCAAAGTAGGTCAAAGTTGACAACACATCTAGCTCCTTTCTCCATTTTAACCAATTGGAAATTCCTTTAATTACAAAAACAAAAGTATGACACTGTCCAAGAAGTGTTACTTTAAAGTTTTATAGTTTAAATTTCTCTGCAATTTTGTATGTTTGTTGAATTTTCGTGAATAGCTACTCCAGGGTTATCTGCACCAGCTATTCCTAATTTCGAAGCAACAGACTAGAGGAAATGCAGCTAATCAACACCACCTACTGCCAGCTCATGGGCTACTCTAATATACTCTACATTTTTATATTAAAACCCACAGCATGCACAAGTTTAACATAAAACCTGATATACTGACAAGTATAGTAAATGTTTAATTCCCCTTTACCAAATGAGGTCACATTTAAAAATAATATTTGAATAACAAACAATATTTTTTTACTTCACTGTTGAACCAGAACATGATTCAAAACTGTCAGTGCAACAAAGTTTAATAGATCACAAACAATGTGCTTTTCAAGTAGTTCAGGAGCACAGGCAGCACTCAGTGGCATAACAAAAGGTGGGCCCTCCTGCACAAAAAGTAACTGGGCTTGCTACATTTACTTCCCTATAACTGTAGTTACAATTCTGGCTGATTGATATCATTAACATAACTGAAAATTCAAATTGAACCAAACTTGAAATTGCATCTAGTTTGTATTTTCGAATTACGAGTATATCAGATTTATGTTGTACTTCCACTATTATAGTACAGACCACTAACCGAGGCACTGTCTCTGTCCTCTCTCTAAATATCTGTACTACACCAGAATAATACAACCCCCTCCTTTAGTCTCTCCCCTTTGTCACCATTTCTTACTCTTTGGGCCTCCTTTTGACTTGAAGAACCCCCCCCCCACACACACTGCAGGGGCATACTTACACCATTACCAGCACTACATAGTGGGATGAGGGCTCTTTTTCAAAAACAAGATAAGAACATTTTCTTTTATACAAAGAACTTAAATAATCGGCATGAAAGCATTTATTAAAACAACAAAACAAGACAGTGAACTATTAAGAATATTGGAAGAGTCTTTCTTCATCAAACTGGGAATTTCCACATCTACATCTTCAAGTTTCAGGATCTTCAAACAAGTTCTTAGTACAAAGGATTAACTTCAACGAGGAATAACAGTGGTAACATTTTGATTACTAAGACGATTAGAAAAATTGAACACGCCAATTCTGGTTAGTTGATTATTTTTGTATCAATAAATTTTATTGTATTTTCAACTAATAAATGCTTGTAGGTAATGGATCATGTTCCATTAATTGCCCAGCTCTAAACAAGTCTGAAGGTAAAGCCTTAAATCCATAGTAGTTGGTGTATTATTCCTTTTGTCCTCCAACTCCAAGCTGTTTAATTTATTTTGCACCAACTGTGTGGCTCACTTTTCAGGCTTTAGGTAAAACTTATTTTCAACAAAACTGCACTTTAACTCATAGATCCTTAGAACAAATTTTATTTCAGTATTTCTAGCTAAAAGCTTAAGAAAATAACACAATTATTAAACAAAAGGTTGGATGCTGCCCACTCACAATTGTTTGAGGAAATACCATTTTTCATACTCCTATTTGCACTGTTATTTATAATGCTGGGCAATTAACCGAGAACGATTCATTACCAATGAGCACTGATTATTAGTCACCTAATATAATCAATTAATCTAAGTTATGGTTAAATATATAAATTCCATGAAAATAATTCATTAATCGAAATTAATGTTTCAAATCGTTACGGTTTTCTGTCATCCCAAATATTCAAGTAATCAAATATGATTACGATTTTTCATTATTATTTTTTAATTGATTCAAGATTGTTCAGCTTCATTGATTAGTGCCACGACTCACAAAAATAAACAAATAATCAAAACTGGTGTTTCTGATTATTACTGTTTTTGAGTCTCATATGAGAATAATTGATCAGTTGAATGTGATCGACTAACGAGCCCGACAATTAATTGATCAGCGAATTTCGCTAGTCAAACTATTCACTCAGCTCTAGTTTTGAATAGTAGTTTTTAGACAATTTAAATTCTGCTATTTCACCACTGCTTTGCAACTCGCTTTTCCTGCAGGAATCTAACCCTGAAGAAAATTATACCATTGCTTTTTACTTTACCTGCTATCCTTTGAACAAGCTCGGCTAATTCACCTTGCAGTTGCTGGATGTACTGTTCGTCTTTCTGGGATGATCTTAATATCTCAGCTGATCCTGCTGAAGTGAAGGCATTCATTTTCTAAAACAAATAAAAGTTATTAAAATATAATTTTTTAGTATTTATTTTTTAAAGTTTTTAACCCTAAAACTTTCTATCAAGAAGAAAATTACTAATTTATTGGTAAAATGCTTTCTGTTTTACCACAAGATGTCACAAAATTAACAGTTTTGCCCCATAAGAAAACATTTTTCCCCCAAAATTTTGATATAAGGCTTAAATCTCATAGATGAGAAGTGACATCACTGAGCTCTCAGAAGAATAATGAGTGATTCAAACATGTTTCTTTATCACTGAGTAGGAAGAGTTTCCTTGTATATTAGCCCTGTACTGAAGTAAACAAACACAGTAAAACCTAATCCACAACATAACAGAACCTACAGACAACATAGGACCATTTGGACTTTCAGGACTGTCCTTACATGCCCACCCTTAAGAAAATTTAAAACATTTTTAAACACACCCTCTATTTACCAAGAAGTCTTCCATTTTCATCTTAAACTCATGTAATGTGCTGACCTCCACTGTTAGAAATATAAATATGTCTTAAGTAGAGCCCAGTCTGTCTTTTCCAAATCTTACACCTGTGTTTTCTCATCCTTGTACTTACAAAAAAAAAAAGGTTAAAACGAATTTTTTTTTAACTCTTTATTCACACTTTCTTAAACCTGAAATACATAAAAGTGTTGAACTTATTTATCAATAAGCACACTCCTCTTTCTGCTTAACACTAATGTTTTATCATGAAAGAACTAATTAATCCTTTACAAAAGTCCATACTCTTCTTGGGTCACTTTATAAACCTCCAAATAATGATTCATTTTCTAAATTCTAAAAATCCATGAGTGAAAGCATAGGAGACCACGTTATGTCAACAATACTACACCTGCCATATCCAGTGCCAATGAATCGTTTTGGCCAATATCAGGGTTCATCAGGCAAACTGGATCGTGTTCTTATCTTCAATCATTAATGTATATCAGGTCCTTCTGAATTTAATTTCAAGAAACATTTTTCAAAGATTCTGCTATAATGTGTCACTTTATTTCTAGCCTCAATAATTGTTTTAATTTTCATCTCTTTAAAGTATAATTTTGATAACTTTAGCTTCATTTTAATTTTAAATGTTAAGTAAACTAAGTTTCATAAATGTTCATAAAAAAATCAATGTGTTACAAAAGTATTTGTGCTCAAGATATGTCTGTGAATTGCTGACATCAGTCTGATTCAGACTCAGGTGAGTTGGAGTACTAAATCAACAATGAAGGGTAAAACAAATAGTTGGTACTCTATAAAAGGTTGTGGCACATAAATCTGACCTTCATCCACGCACATAAAGTTAATTTGAAGTTTACTTTACAAATTATACTTTTATTTTTAAGTTTTAAAACTAAACTATATATATATTATAGAATACATACTATAGACTATTATATTATTAACCAAAAAACTGTATTTTGACTGCACTTTTTATTAATAATTTTCAACGAGTGAAATATCTAATTTGAAACAACTTGCATCCACGAAATTACAAAATCAACTAGAAGTTCATTTAATTCCAATAAAAAAAAATAATAATAATATTAGCAATAATTGGATATATTCAATTACTTAATGAATTAGGCCTACGATCAAGGTAGTATGGATGATGGAAAAAAAGTGTTGCTTTTCTAAAGAAAATACAGGTTTTGATAATTTTGTTTAAAAATCATTTTAACAAAAACTATTTTGGACAACTTAAAGTCCAAAAATTAGAGTGAATAGCCCTAACTTAGTTTATCGCATAGTGTGGTAAACATATTTACAAGAAGAAAGTACACAAACGTCGACAGCGATCCTAGCGACTACAGTAAAAATAACGTAGTGGGTCAAACTAAAAAGAATGCTGTATGTCTGTCAACATCGTGTTCGTACTTTTAATAGAAAATTAGTGCGAAATTATCATTAATTTGCTAACATATCTTATAATATTAAAATTTCATCAGTATAGTTTTTAAACAGAGAAAACTGTTTACGAACAAAATATTAACGTAAAAATTGGTTGGTGGTGTTGTTGCGAACCAAAATGTAAAAATAGGAATACGAAGAGTAAAACGCCTGGTAATAACACTACGTAAGAGTGATACAGGTTTCTGAATGATAAGGCAATACGTAGTTTGTAGGTTCACGAAAAAAGACCCAATTTCTTTCTTAAATTACAAATAGCACAAAAATACGCTCAGCACATTTCAAACCCAATAATTTAATAACATCAATACAAGTTCTTTGACTGATCAGTGTATAAACATGAGGTAGCAACTTCTAGCTGTGACGTCATTATACTTGAAATCTTTGCTTTCAAGCCAAAGTGCGGCAAAGATGCTTTTTAAACCACTAGTGAAATAATTAATTATACTTTTCGTAAGACATTAATATTAGTCCATTATAATAATTCTTCCTAATGTCTTATCACACATAATTAATTATTATCATGTCTCACCAACACAGAAAATACGTACGCACCTTAACGCCCCCCAGTGGCACAGCGGTATGTCTGCGGACTTACAACGCTAGAAACCGGGTTTTGATACCCGTGGTGGGCAGAGTACAGATAGCCCATTGTGTAGCTTTGTGCATAAATTCAAACAAACAAACCTTAACAGTATCGAAATGTTTTGTTACGTCTCTGTGTTCGTTTGTTAATTTTCCTTAGAAATTCTTTACGAGAAACTTCAGCGATACAAGTCCTTTCTTAAATAAAACTAGTTTATTTTTTCTCAATTCAACTTTGCAATACACTTAATTTCCACGATCACTTTACCTTAACACAAGCTAGAATTCACAACGATTCACGCACTTTATTTACGGCTTGACTCGATTATCTGTCTCCATATCTCTCTGTCTGCCTGCAATTATTCTTTCGTCACTTCTTGCCGGTCATATATATACAAAATAGAGGGCGTCTGGCAAACACTCGAGCCTTCACAAACGTTCTAGATACTCTTTAGGTGTTAGCGGGGTCACGTGAATCCGCTGTCGTAACAGTATACATATATTTATACTTAAATGTTATTGTTTTATTGCCATTTGAACCGTGTCTAACTACTATTCGCGCCATTATAACCTGTAAGTCACTT
>NW_013668981.1:25385-36732 GCF_000517525.1 Limulus polyphemus
GATCTCTTTAGGTTAGTTAAGGTTAGATTAGGTAAAATAAATAATAATATAATAAAAATGTTTCACGAGGTACGCACTTGCACTCCAGCAGTTCGGAGTAGATCGTGGGTAATGTAATTCAATAGCTCCACGTTCCCTAAGTGACTTACAGGTTATAATGGCGCGAATAGTAGTTAGACACGGTTCAAATGGCAATAAAACAATAACATTTAAGTATAAATATATGTATACTGTTACAAGTTTTAAAGCTACTTGGGATAAACGAATGTAGTTTCATGTTACAATTTAAAGTAATTATAGAAAAAAATATTGGTAATTTAGATATATTTAGATTTTTGTTTGTGTGTGGGGGGGTAGGAGGTCGGTCAAATTGAGCGACCTTATATAGAGTTAGGATAGAGAAAAAACAGGAAAAATATAAAGTTTTACTGATAACAAGCCTTTGAAATGTATCTACAACCTCCACTGCAGTTTGTTAGTAGTTGTGCATAGATTTTGACGCAGAATACACCTAGCCGTTTTTGCTGTAGGGTTCGGTACTTGAATGGCTTCGAAAAGAAACTTGGCTAAGAGTGATGAAAAAAACTGATAAAATTTATCCTTCTTTTTCGAGGATCAACATGAAAATAATTTTATGACCTGCGCAGGAGTTTTTTTAGTAGGTTTGAATAAAATATTCAGAGCCGTTTTTTCTGTAGGCTTGTGAAACAAGAATGCTATGAATAATAATAATATCAAGGACAAATGGATGAATTTTGAATTTTGTCTAACAATCTGAAAATCAACTTTTTTGCTATTATCAATATTTTAGCCATTGAGAAAAATAGGTTATGAGTGTTGTTTCAAGAACAAATCTGCTTTTAAAGATAGTTTCTGCCCTATTTTTTATTATAATTTTTGTGAAACACTTGGGCGATCCCTATTACGAACTAGCAAGATATTCATACTCTAATTCATACACACTTGATATTTTTACATTATTTTGGTTAGTTTGCAGAATTTCGCGCAAATCTACTCGAAGGTTATCTGCGCTAGCCATCCCTAATTTAGCAGTGATGGATTAGAAGGAAGGCTGTTAGTCAACACCACTCACTGCCAACTCTTGGACTACTCGTTTACCACGACTAGTGGGATTGACCGTCACATTATAACGCCCCCACGGTTGAAAGAGCGAGCATGTTCGGTGATGAGGATTCGAACCCACGACCCTCAGATTGAGAGTCGAGAGCTCTAACTACCAGCCAATACTAGGCCCTATTTCTACATATTTAATTGTTTAAATTGTGTTCTAGTGGTGATGTGTTTACTTCTTTTTTTCTTTTTTTTACATAAGTTGTATTCTGTTCTGTGAGTCTATAAGTAACTAGCTGTTCAATACAGAGGAAGGTATGTAGATTCCATGGAGTGACATAGAGGGATTCAGATCTGAACCTCGATTCTCCAGTATAACTTCCTGAGGAATTCTTAGGGTGCGTGTTAAATTTGGTTGAGATAGAAGAAAAATTGCAAATGTTAATCTAGAACTCGTAGACAGACAAACAGGACTCTCGGAGAGTGATGTGGGAAGGTTAGATCCGAACACCTTCCTATAGTCTTGGCCAAAATGTTTGCATACTGTTCCATATTGATGTTATTGTCTATATGCATAGAGTAGTTATTGAGTAAATGCCCAAATAGTAACAGAGAAGGTAGCGTATGATCGGACAAACGTGAATGAGTTGTTATTCTAGATTGTATAAGTTCTTTTGAGCATTTCTTCGTCAAAACACACATACGCGCCTTTTTTTGGCATAAAAGGGCGTGCTTTTGGTATAATCTTTTTTTGAAACAGATCAGCGCTTTGTTCAGACAATGTCGCTTTATTTGGTGTAGGGTCATGCTTCGTCACGTGCCAGAAGTTATAGGGTGTAAAATTGTTCGACTCTTGACCAGAAATGGTATGAAGCAAACTGATATTGCCAGAACAGTAGGGTACTCCCAATGTATTGTATCCAAAATCCTGAAACGTCATCAGACTACAGGAAATGTTGTCCCAGGAAAATCTACTGTTGGACGCCGAAAAACTACTGTCCAAGATGACCGTGTTTTGATCAGATTAACATAACAAGGTCGAAAGAAGACTTGCAACACCTTACAACAGGAATGGCATAAACGCATTCACTCCAGTGAATAGGCGACTGACCATACAAGGTAATGTTGCAAAAAGGGCTGTCTGGAAACCAATATTAACCAAAATTCATCATCACCATGTTACTTGGGCATGCCAATTTACAGTTAGGACACTGGCGACATATCATATTTTCAGATGAGTCCTGTTTTTCGGCTTGTTAAAGCTGATGGTAGGATTCGTGTTCATTGTTTGCCTGGAGAACATATGAGGGAAAATTATCTTTCCCACAGTGAACAAACAGGTATGGTGCAGTATGTTTGGGCAGATATTCATCATGGTAGTTTGTTTGTTTGTTCTGAATTTCGCGCAAAGCTACACGAGGGCTATCTACGCTAGCCGTCCCTAATTTGACAGTGTAAGACTAGAGAGAAGGCAGCTAGTAATCACCACCCACCGCCAACTCTTGGGCGAGCATGTTTGGTGGGACGGAGATTCGAATCCGCGACCCTTGAATTGGGAGTCGAGCGCCCTAACCACCTGGCCATGCCGGGCCAACCATCATAGTAGAAAAACTGCTCTTCATATCCGTCAAGAAAATGTCAATGGCGCCTCCTACGGGCATCACATGGAGAAGATATTTCTGCTATATACTAGGGCAAGGTTTGGCAATAACTTTATGTTTCAGGATGATAATGTCACTGCCTACAGAATGAGTATTATACAAAATTATCTCGAACAGGAGGACGTTACAAGATTACCATGGCCAGGAAAGTCTCCAGATTGCAATTCCATTGAGAAATGTTGGGCAGAACTGAGCCGAAAAATTGCTAAGTAAGACCCTAAACCAGCTACTGTACCTGAGTTGCAGCACCTTCTAGTGACAAGTTAGGATGAACTCAATTACATCAATAATCTCATCGACAGCATACCACATCGTCTTGCAAAGGTTATTAGAGTACCAGGAAGATCAACCAAGTACTGTATGTTTAATATGAACTGGTACAAGGTTACGATGCTATTTATAATAATTTGATGTTGTACACGTATTGTGTCATTATATATACTTTGACAAGGTTTTGTTGTGATACGTGAAATGCTGAATTAAACAACTTTCTACAGGTGTTTGATAAAACTGTTTGCTGTTCTAATAAATCGTTTATAATGTCCGTAGAACCTGTCTCATTATACAAATTACATATATAGATGTTTAATATAACATGCATTTTGACAACGCTAAGTGTATTTGTATTCTATCTTAATAATGATGATCTTATTTGTTACAAAATATGCAAATATTTTGGCCAAGACTGTATATCACTTCACAGAGTCCCATAAGTGTACCTTCGAAGTTTTGTATAGATGAATAGAAAAGTACAGGGAACACATAGCGCACCCTGACAAAGCATTGTAGTTTTGTAGTTTTGACTTTCTTGTTTCAATACTTTTGTTGTATTAAAACTCTCTAGATTACTATGGCTAGCTAGGTTAAGTATATATCGATCCCTACTTGTCTTTATAAAAAAAATATTATACTTGTTTGTCTCCTTTTCATTAGCTACATTTATGTACGCCAGCAATACCAAACGTGGGGCGCGCGTATACACGATTCGATTTTATTACTCATCAGGAATAGCCAGGTGGTTAGGACGCTCGACTCGCAATCTGAGGAAACCACGTCCCACCAAACATGCTCGCCCTTTCAGCCGTGGGGGCGTTATAACGTGTCGCTCAATCCCACTATTCGTTGGTAAAAGAGTAGCCCAAGAGTTGGCGGTGGGTGATGATGACTAGCTGCCTTCCCTCGAGTCGCCCACTGCTAAGAAAGCTACACGAGGGCTATCTGCGCTAGCCGTCCCTAAACGCGAAATTCAAAACAAACTTTACACTTATTGTTTTTCAAGTAATGCAATAAGTTTTGTGTTCAACATTACGGTTACAAAGTCAGGTTACAAGACTACTTTAACTTATCACTACTTAATTCAATTTTTCGTTCCACTCCTGACAGCCCATGCAGCGCCAGAGACTATATCGGTATACCCTTTAAGTGTGGGCCTAGCATGCCCATGTAATTAGGGCGCTCAACTCGAAACCTGTGAGTCGAGGATTTGACTCCTCGTCCCACCAAAAATGTTCACCCATTCAGTCGTGGGGATGTTATAATGTTACAGTCAATCCCACTATTCGTTGGTAATAGAATATCCCAAGAGTTGGCGGTGATGACTAGCTGCCTTCCCTAGTCTTTCACTGCTAAATCAGGGACGGTTAACGCAGATAGTTAGTTCACAGAGCGTATCGATGGCTCAACGGTGAGCT
The DNA here is from genome assembly GCF_000517525.1 of Limulus polyphemus. Lineage (NCBI taxonomy): Eukaryota > Metazoa > Arthropoda > Merostomata > Xiphosura > Limulidae > Limulus > Limulus polyphemus. The sequence continues at coordinate 29,809 of NW_013668981.1, forward strand.
TGAGGGCTTATAACGCTAAAACATAAGATTCTATCCATGAGGTGGGCCCAACACTGATAGCTCATTGTGCTTAAAAATAAATAACAAAAAATAACAGAGTCCTTAAACATGTCAAGATGATTAAACAGACTATTCCTGATAAAACCGCTACGCTACAATTTAGAAACTTTTAAGGTCCCTACTCTCTACCACATACTCTGTAACCGGTAAAAAGATAATATTTCAAGTGGTGCCTTTAAAAGACAAATCATCTGGCTTAACTTATCCCACCCACACACCCATGAGTTTGTTTATGACTATCTTAAGTTGATTGTTGTTGTGAATTTCGCGCAAACCTACCCGTGGGCTATCTGCGCCAGCCGTCCCTAATTTACCAGTGAAAGACTAAATGAAGGCAGCTAGTCAACATCACCCACCGCCAACTCTTGTGATACTCTTTTACCAATGAATAGTGTGATTAATTGTCACATTATAACGCCCCCACGACAAAGGGCGAGCATGCTTAGTGGGATAGGGATTCGATCCCGCAGATTCCGAGTCGAGCACTATAACCACCTTGATTTCTTGTTCTGTTTTATTTACCTCTTTACACCCACTATGGAAATTATAGTTGATTTTTTGTTTAAAACACTCATAATAAATATACACTATAACGATTTTTCCTTTGTACCAAATATATTTCTTCTTGTATTGTTGATATTTATGGAAATTTAACGCTAAAATCCGGTTTTCGATTCCACAAGGTGGACAGAGTGCAGATAACCTTTTGTGTAGCTTTGCGATAAACAAACTAAGAAAATTATTGCAAATTATAGATAACCTGTAAATTTGTAATCTCGAATTTATTTTTGCAATATAACTAAATATGTTTTCAACTAGTTGTAAGTAAACTTTTATTTTGCTTATTATTAATTGTATTTCATGTTCCTGTTTCGTTATCCTTGCTACTTTTTAACATCTTTGTATCAGCAACTTTTGTTGACACATGAGTTATTATGGCACAAACAAGTTAAACAACTACGTGCCCCTGTATAAATATGAATGCATGCGGGTGCACATGAGATTATTACTGTACTGTAGGAAATTGCGATTTTCATTTAGAAGGCCGGTGAGTGGTTTCTTAGTCAATAATATTTATTTGTGAATGAAGTAATTTATTTTAATTTTATTAATTTAATCGAAACATTATTTTTTATTTAGATTACGTAATGGTCCAACAAGACAGTAAACTGTGTTATAGATAACATGTTTTATGTTTTAGTAATTTATAAACAAATGGTTTGAAAATGAAAGTGAAGCTGTGACTGTGAGTACGGAAGGCTCTGTCACCATTTTATTTTTAGTTTGCCGTTCAGGGTTGTGAGGCTGTTATATTTATAGTTTTAACACTATCAGTCGACTATCATTTATTTTTCTTTAAAAAAAAAAAAAAGAGAGAGAGAAAAAAAAAGTCAAACTTTATAGGTTCAAAACGTCTTAATTTGAATGTTAAATAAAATTGGTTGGTAGGAGTATTAAATTACAGTTTTTAGAGTAAAGTTAAACATAAAGTTTAAACCCAAAATGTTACGAAAATTTAGTTACTATTTAACCACTGGTAGTGGTAAATTGAGTAGCACAACCAACGTAGACAGAATTGTTAAACTTTAGGTAAGACGTAAGAACTAACAAAAATAATGTCATAACCAGCATAATTATTTCGCCAAATTTAATAGTTGATAAATTTGAACAATTTTAATGAACTTTAAAGTGTAGACCTAACTGTTTTAAAAACAGTATTTTCTTTACTGTTTACAAAAATAAAATAAAAACGTGTTTAAATTTGTGGAATGACAGTGTCAAATAACGGTTGGAGACGGCATGAATGGATAATGAAGAAAAACTTTAATATAAGTTTAACATAACAGCAAATGCACAACGTTTCGACAAGGTTTTGTCATCATCAGTGTCAAAGTATAGGCAGAGAGAAAACAAGGTACAACTCCTATACTATAGTATAAGTTATACAGTACTTGTCTGATTTAAAACATCATAAATTTAAATGTTTTAAATACTCAATTTTTTAAAGTATTGTAGCAACATTTATTTTAATTTTTATTGTTAGACAGTTTTGTTTGTAAAATTACTGAAAATCTGAAATCAAACGAATTATAGTGGATAAAAAATAATCCTTTTTTTTATTACTTCATCTAATGAATCCAACTGAACTATGATTGAATGTCTTTTCAGGTTTTCTCTTTACCATTATTTTGTATTACTTTATATGAAGAGAAACATTTAATTTTAATAATATATATTTTTTATCTTAAAATATACTGACATACAATAATCCAATAATTTACTTGTGTTTAAAAAATACAATTTACAAACCAAAGCACCATGAATAGATGTTCACAATTTCATAATTACAGGAATGGATGCTTTTAAAAAAGGATGGTTCTCTGAAACTGGTTTAGATTGCTCAGACCAGACAGTGGTGTCTTACAATGTTGAGAAGATCCTATATCATGGAAGATCAGATTATCAAGACATTCTTGTGTTTGAAAAGTGAGCTATTAATTACATAAATTTTGTTTTTAGTGTGACTTGAGAATGACCACTTATTAAATTTTTTAAAGCAAAATTATCTATTATTTTCAGAGATTTGATGCTCTTTTAGTTTTACACTTCTATCATTTGTAACTTTAATGTTTGCTAAAATAAAAATCAACAACAATAATAAGTGTGAATTTAGAAATATTTTCTTATATAAGTTCAATAATGACTCAAATCCAGCTATAATCCTTCAGTTACCAACAGAGACCCCAATGACTTTTTTAAATGCATTTTTCTAATCTTTATGCACTAAATTGCATGGAATAAATGATGATGTTGGTTACATGGACCCTGATAAGGAATCACAAAAAGCAAAAGTTTAGAAAATATCTACCAAAAACAAGGAACTGTTTGTTTCTTAAAGGCTGTCCTTGCATGGCCACCTTTGAGAAGTGAAAATTTAAACCCACCTTTTATATTTCAAGAAATTGCAGTTTTCACCCTTAAACTATAAAGTTTGATTTCCTCTACTGGTCATAGCAACTTGATGCATAATTTAAATTACCCAGTCTTAGTGAAAGTCTTTCTTGTCTAAACCTTACATCTACATTTTCTTGTCCTGCTACCTTCAAAAATAGATCAATAACCAAGTCTCCAACCTCAAACAGGCAATGAAGAAAGTCACATTTGATATGAGATTAAAATAAAAAAAGATAATTTGTGTGTGTGTGGTGCAGCCACTCTGAAACACTGTGTCTCTTTGACTACTCATAATTCTTGACTGAAATACATTGACATAATATGGATTACATATTTGGATACAGCAGATTCTGGACTTTCCAAGCAAGAATTACTAGAATTTGTTGTTCTTTGACCTGCCACTCAAAAATGTTATGTTGCTTCTGGTTGAGGGAGAGATTCTGTTAATTTTAATTATGTTTAAATCAAATAATGAATTATTCGAAATATTCTCATTGTGATTTTTCATTACCATTTTTGATTAATTCAAGGTCATTAAGCTTAATTGATTAGCATCATGACTTAAAAAGAATAACAAACTAATTGAAATTAGTGTTTCCAGTTATAATTTTTTTCAATTATTCCAAATATCCAAGCCTCATGTGAGAATAATTAATTAATGAGCTCTATGATTAGTTGATTATCAAATTTCACTAATTGTCCATCTCTAACATTAAGTGTATAATCCAGTTTACGTATCTTTTCCCAACTTCCACGTATGTGATCTTCTTAGCTAATCTTCTGTGTCGCATCTTATCAAAAGCTCTTTGAAAAGCTAAGTACCCCAAGTCTACGCCCTTTTCATTGTCTAGATGACATATAACATCCTTATGTAAAGATAATAGATTTGTAATTTCAGATTTCTCCTTGGTGATTCCATGTTGGCTTTCATTTTCAATATCATATTTCACTAACTGATTTTATTAAACTGTAGAATTTCCCCAGCAGAAAAGTTAGATTAATTAGTCTGAAATTTCAATAGAAACTTTATCACTCTCCTACTGATCCTTAGTTTTTTGTGTCCACTGTCTATTGACCAACTGAAAATGAGAGAGAGAGAGAAACATATGTGATCTTTGACCTCCTTTCAAATCCTAGTAAACCTTTATCTATTTTTAACCTTTCGATTTTTCTCCTACCACCAAGTGATTAGTTTTTCCACAGTTCAGGTCATTTCTATATTTCCAGTAGAATATAATCAGTATTACAATTAATTCAACTAATTAATGCTAGGATCTTCCTTTTATTTCACACAGAAATTGAGTGAATTGACCCTTTTTTAGGGGAAGTTCTTTAAGTTGAGTATAGTGACAGGTAAAAAAAACCATAGATTTAGTGATAACGCAAAATGTGGACCCTATCAAAAATGAACACTATTAAAACAAATTGGTAATTTCAGGGTTACTTTTTAGGATTACTAAAAGCAAATTTCAAGCTAAATTCATTTTCTTTATTATCCACCCTTATTGCTACCTGTTTTGTGATTATTTTTTTTGTGTGTGTGTTTAAGAGAATCTGTTGAGCATTTGTAGTATATACTGTTGGTATTTTTATGTGGAATTAATTTATTCAGCTTAACATTCTGCTTGTGTTCCAGGCAGGTTTCAATTTTTGTGTTAATACTGTTAATCAGATTAAGCAGGTGGTTGTAGTCTATCCATGATACGTTAGTTCTTCACTGATTCATGTCGAATGTTAGATTGTTTCTTCTGTGTGTATTCCAACTCCAGTTGTAAACAACAACACAGACATGAAAAATGGGCAGGTGATTTCTGTAGATAACGTTTTGTAATTTTAAAGTAGAGTAATTTGGATAATTTTTTTTTCTTAACTTATGTTTAAGATTGTTTCTTTACTATTTTATTAGGGTTACTGCTATTACTAATCCCAAAGATTCTTGAAATATATGAAAAGAGAACATTACGTGAAAATGAAGTGTGTTAATGTTTGAAGAAAAAAGTTTTCATAATGAAAATGCCTTTTTCATAGCACTAAAAATTTTCAATTCGCGTATAACTGAATTATAGAAGGAATTGTAAAACTACAAAGTATGATTTACTGTCGTGAATGTAAAAGTTACTGCAAATGTCATCGGGACATGAGTACTCTTAAACTATAAATCAACCCTCGGTCTAACATTTATACATATGTAGGCAGTGTGCAGGTTTACAGAATTTACTCTGAAACTATAAATCAACCCTTGGTCTAACATTTATACATATGTAGGCAGTGTGCAGGTTTACAGAATTATATACCATTGTAATTAAAGGAAACATCTCCTAAGAAGTTCATAGGAAACCATCCTTTCACATAAATTAAAGACTCAATATTTTTCTCTTACTATTTCTAACTGGTAATTATATAAAAGCTGCTTAAAAAAGGTTCTTCATACATTTATACAGTAGGATTCTTGCCTTTGAAAGTCAAACAAAGTTTTTTTTACCTCAGTTCATGATCGAGGGGATGTCTGAATCACTCTTGGGCTCCTCACCTTAGATAGAGTTGTTGGAAAGGGTTCAAAGGAAAGTAAGAAGAATGATCCTGCAGATGGAGAAGGTGTCATATGAGGACTTGTTAAGGTCCTTAAAATCATTTTGTCTTGAGAAAAGAAGGATTAGATGGGATGTGATTAAGATGTTAATAACTAAAGGGAATAGGTAGGATTGATGCATGAGAAAAAAAGGATTAGACGGGATGTGATTAAGATGTTAATAACTAAAGGGAATAGGTAGGATTCATGCATGAGAAAAAAGGATTAGACGGGATGTGATTAAGATGTTAATAACTAAAGGGAATAGGTAGGATTGATGCATCGTTTTTTTTCACATTTATTGGCAAGAGTGGTAGGACTAGTGGAGAGAGCAAGGACTAGTGTTGAAGTTATCTGTAAATTGGATAGTTTTATCTTATGGATAGCTTTAGAAATAGATTGCCTTCAGACATAGTAAATGCGAAAGGATTGGAAGAGTTAAAGATGCCTAGCTGCCTTCCCTATAGTCTTTCACTGCTAAATTAGAGTTGGCCAGTGCAGATAGCCCTCGTGTAGCTTTACGCAAAATTCAAAACAAACAAATATCATATAGATAAAATATATATCGTATAGAGAAAACATATCATATATATATAGAACATCATATATATCATATAGAGAAACCATCATATATATATATAGAGAACATCATATATATCATATATATATATAGAGAGAGAGAGAGAGAGAGAAAGAGAAAATATCATATATAGTATGTGGGAATACTGAATAAAACTGTAGGTGTGTATTTAGGAGGTTGTAGAGACTATGCAACTGCAATCTTCATACTTTATGATGGACAAAAGTATTTTTAATCTTAACATGAACATCACCATGCACTCTGACGTATCATAGTCAGGCTGACATTTCACACACACACACACATCTTTAGTACAAAAACTTTTGATTTTTTTGTGTACAACATTCATGAGTAAAAGTTTGCCACATTTCCTGAAGATACACTTTGTAAATTCACTATTATAGTCAAAATTATTTCTCCAATTGACCTGACCCACCTTGTTCACATTCAGTTAACTAGTTAAATGTGATTAAACATTTAGGATTAAAGAATTACAACATTTTCAAGTAAGTAATGGCTTTTTGAAAAAAGTTTGGTTGTAAAATACTCTTTTTTTTTTTTAAGAATTTAATATTTGAAATGGTGTAATATGCAACAAGTAAGTGACTTTTAATCCAGGAATGTTTTTTTCTTTTACTTACAGGTTCCTGGATACACTGTAATGCTATTTGAGTTTAAGCCTCCCAGATTTTTTTTTAAAATCAGAAGTGTTTTCAGGGTATTATGTCCAAAAAAAAAAAATATATATATATATATATAA
>NW_013668981.1:37489-54376 GCF_000517525.1 Limulus polyphemus
TACTTGATATGTATATTACATATGTACAATATCTTATACATGTATATATTTCTGTGTGTGTGCATTATTTGCGACATTATCTGTGTATGTGTATATAATCTTTATATTGATTTATTTTATATATATATATATATATATAAAGAACGGAATTGAATAATGAGATATTTTATGCACAAAGACCTTGAATAGTCACACAAAACCTTGTTGATTTCATGCAAACTATATATCAATTAAAACGTGTTATTGTACTGGTATTCTGCCCTATGTCATATGCTCGTCATTATGCCATTTAAACACCACTTAAATAATGTTTAATCTAGATATGGGTTTAGTGTACTTGGACTTTTGGAAGGATTCTGATAAATTGCTTTACAAGATACATCTTAGAAATATTGCATCTTTTGGAGCAGAAGATAAACTAATTCAACAGATTGAGGGTTGCTTGGGTAGTAGAAGGCATAAGAGGCAGTGGATTTTGTTACTAGCATTGAAACTCGAGTTTTCTGTACTTTTTATTTTCAGTGCTAGCCCTTATCATTCAGATATTTACCAAAACTATATTAAATTTACTCTATCCACGATATCAGAAAACAACCCATTCCAACCACCTAGTTAAAAAAATATAATAGTATTAGCTGAAGATGACTCTTGCCCTGCCAACATTTATATTTCTTAACTTCTACCATTCTCACCATTAATCACAAAGAATGATGATCTATCAACACTATCAGTTCCATTAACAACCTTAAACACCTAATTTTTAACTATTGTAGATACCTTAACATGTCAAAATCGAGGGATGATGGTCCCGCCTTCAAAGTTTTGTTATTAAACTCAAGAGAACAGGCAAACTCCAACAGTCAGATTTAATAGGTTTAATATTTGTAAGGTTAGTTTAAGCATTGCTACAGACTTGCACACACACACACACATGTGCTGGAACATGTTGACCCCCAATCTCATTCTGTCAGGGCTCAGTGGATGTCAGCAAGACTGTGGCAGTCTCTTTGATGACCTGTATGACAATTACCATGTCCAGAAGCTGCTGTCATAGCGACATTTTTATATATTTAGCTACAAGGTTGGTATCTAGAGACTTTAAATTAAGCTGCTGTTTCTCATTTTCCAGGTTTGGGGGGACAAGTCCCCCTTTTCTGTGTATTTAAGCTACTTGTACCTGATAATGACAACACTTTGTTGAAACGTTATACATTTGTTACTGTGTTAAACTTAACTTTGTTACCCATTCACACCATCTTCAATCTTTATTTGTCTCAAAGTGGGTTCTACATCATCAAATTTAATCGTAAACTGTTGTACAGGAAAATTTATCATAAATACAAAGTGGTACAAAGCTTGTAACAATCTGAAAATGTGATTAATAGCATTACACTAGTTTCTCCCTACAAATTTACACAAGACTACAGAACTAAAACTGTAGAAGTTTTGTTGATGGAGTTAAACATATTATTTCATGGCATTTTCAAACAAGAAAAAAATTTATTTAAAACTAATAAGTTTTATTACACTTTTAAAAACATCACTAATAAGGTAATGATAAAAAAACACGACTGATTTTGGCTATTGGGCCTATATTATGTGTTAGTTTGTTGTATACTTCTTTTATTGTTAGAAATAAAATTGTTTTTCAAAACAGTGCAAAAAATGAATGCATGAGATTTGACAAAGAGTACTAATATTCTCAGTTGTTAGTTGGAGTACTTATGTTAAGCTTTTCAAATATATAATTCATGCATATTTCAAGCTAGCCTAAACATCATAGTGTGACGCTTTTTCCAAGCTGGTGAGGCATAATTATAATTAATTATACTTGTCATAAGACATAAGTATTAGACCTATTACATTGTTTAACACTACATTCATTAGTTAGTACCTTAGGGACCTTAGGGATTTTCAATAATTGCAAGAGTGTATAATAATAGTGTTTCAACCATACTATGTTCTCCATATCTATTTGCCGACGGCACATTTCACTCAATGCAGAGCTCATTAGGCTGACTGGGTTGTAATAAACTCAGTATTAGTCTAAATACTATTTATATAAACCATTTATTACAACAGTTATTTTAGTGTCAATGCCTTTTCAAAGCATGATTATAATTAATTATACTTGTCATAAGACATAGTTATTAGGCCTAATATCTTTTTGAACAGTGCTTTGTTTATTTTGTGACAAGTCAAGGGACATGTTTAAGGTCCTTAAGATTATTAAAGCTTTGAAATCTATAAACTTAGATGATGTTTTAACAACTACAACAAAATTGCAGACAATTAGACTAAAGGACAAGAGTTAAAGATATGGAAAATATAAACTTGACTCAACTTAAGTCAGTTTACTTTTCTAATACGGTGGTTGGCCTATGAATAGTTTACCTTCAGGTGTGGTAGAAGCTGCAACATTGAAGGAGTTAACAAGGAATGTTACCAATCAGGTTTGAACATGTGTTAACAATATCCTATATGTGTACAAGTTCTTGTATTTTATTCTAGTTGTGTGTGTTAATTTACTACTTATATTGCGTGTGTATATTTATTTACTTTTTTCCCTCTCTTTCCAGTAAATTTTTTGGAAGAGTTCTGGTTTTGGATAATGCCATACAGTGCTCAGAAAAAGATGAAAGTGCTTATCAGGAGATGATCACCTTTCTTCCATTAAACTCTCATCCTAATCCCAAAAAGGTAATATGTCCAGTAGTTTCTTTTCTTGTTTCTTCTGTTCTAGAATACAAGATCCGTCGTGGTTTGTTGAAACTATCTTTTAATTTCACACAACAAATTTAAGTTCATATTTGTGAATTTTCGTATCTTCTTCCAAAAGAAGAAGAGAAAAATTCTTGAAAGACAAGATGTCCCAAAGCGGAAACAACCTTCAGTGTCATTAGTTGGGTAATGAAATACCCTTCCGAAGCTTCGTAACATTCTTAATCATCAAGACAGTGAGCCGAGATGTATAATGAAGTCAGGCCACTATTACATGTCTATTTGTCAGTTCATTATAAAGACTGAGTTGAGATAGATAGTGAAATCAGGCTACCATACCATGCTATTTATCATATTTGTTTTACAAAATAAAATATGATATTTCAGTTAATTCTAAATAGTATGATTTCAAGATAGACAGAACAAGTACATGTACATGCATATATATATAAGCTTAGTTACCCATATGGTAGTACTTATAGAACTATATAGAAGTAAATACTTACCTATGTACATATAATGCAGTTGTTGAAATGTTGGGTTACAGAAGTTCGTTATACACAATTATACATGATGTATACTTGGGTTCTACAGTAATTTCGACTTATCTTGCAAAATCGTAATACAGTTCTACCTGAAATCTTTTATTATTTGTTGAAAATACTATTTACACTACTACCTTTTTTCCAGAATTTACTCTTTATTCTTTTTACTGTTAATTTTTGTTTATGGCACTCTTTTTTTTTAATGGTTTTTAAATCTACGTGTATTTTGGCCCAATAAATCTCCAGTTAGGATAAGAAGTATGTCTTTTTTTTTATCTTATTCCCTGATGTTCAAAATTATATAATCTGGAAAAATGTATGTGATCTTTTAGTTGAGGATAAGTGTTACAACTTTTACAGAGGGCTGAGTATTTTATATTAGAACAATTTTGAATATGCAAATCAGTAAGTCATGTGACAACTGCAAGTGATATAAAGTTGAGATAGACAGATTGTATCATAACTACAATTTCACATTGCTTTGCATTTCATAATTTGTGTGATACCACCAAAAACTGATTGCTTTTGGGAAGGGTATATAACAGTTTTTTCTGATGCAAGATATTCATACACTTGGGTCATAAAAATGCATTCAGATATGGGAATTTAGAACTTCTAAGTAGGAGATGTCCATTTTACTTAATGACATTGGAAAACAAAGGAATATGGATCAACTGGGGGGTATCGGGACCATCTAGAAAAAGACCTGTAACAAGACATACCCCAGCCATGGTTAAGCAAAGTGTGGCATCTTGTAACAGGTGAGACTCCAAAAATACAAAGATTGGTAGCAAACACCATCCATGTGTCCCAGGCAATAATGCATGACATAATTAAGAAGGACCTTTGTCTGGGAGATCAACACAAATTAAATATACAGAAGTTTCTTTCATGACATACTTGTTGAACTGTTGTATACCTCAAGCAACTGGAGACTGAAACAGGTATTCTAAAGGAAGACATACCAATGAAGTCACAGGATGCAGCTTCTTTTGAATTCTTTTTAACTGGACTGTTGAAATTGGCCCCGGGAAGCCATTGTCCTCATGCACTAGATGGATTTTGGAGAGTATGCATAGAGGAGTGATGTACTTTGAACATAATTTTATGATGGAATCTTTTGCAATGTAAACTATGCTGCAGGGCTATTGTCAAGATGAATGGCCATCAGATACAGCATGACTGGACATAGATGCATGAACCGTAACGATGCTGTAAGGCTCCAGATTTTTGTGAGATGTACTCAACCTCTGTACATGTAAGACAAACAGTGTTTAGTTATAGTATGAGAAACAGGTTCTGTAATTATTATTTTTATGCGGTGTCATCCCTTGGTAGATAAAAAACAAATTTCTGTTACAAAATTTCCAGGTTCTCGATATGAAATGACTGCAAACCGAAAGAAAGTTGTAGTGATAAGGAAAGAAGATATTTATAAGTGATTCATAAATATTGTACCTAATATAAAGGTACAAAATTATGGAACTCCTGGTGATTAACTCTTAAATTACTGCTTGGTTTTATACCATTCGCTGCTAGTTGGATCCAACACTCGGTGTAAAAAAAAAACGTACCAAAGAAATGAGGAGCACAAAGTCGATTCTACACAATGAATCCCAAATCCCAGCAGTAATTAGTGAGATCAGATGCAATGTTGATGGTATTTTGTTATTTAGATCTTGTTGTGTGACTCGTATATTAATTATTAGGGATCTTTTAACCAACAAAGTTTTAAACCCACAAGCCGTTCAGTGCACAAGTAGTTTAAAAAAGCTGATGGACTCCATTGGTAATTCTGTGATGAATTGAGATTATTCATTCTTATTCCTTCATGGGGTGATCATTAGTATTCATTATGTGTACATAATCCCAACTGATTTTAAATTACAAGACTTTAGATAAAAATGAGTAATTTTAGTATTTTACTATATGGTTGCCACATAGTGTAAGCACTGGAAAGTTTCACCAAAAATTTAATATACATAAAGACTATTTTATATCTTTTTACATATTGTGTCTACTAATGGCCAAATTAAGAGTTCGTATTATGTTAGCTTAATTTGTATAAGTACACAAGTGTGTATTGTTTATTTTCTAAATAAAGATTTCAACCATTTTTGCAGTTTTAAAGCTCAGTCTAGTTTGAAACTTTGACTTGTGACATTGGTTGTTAGCCGAGAAAGAATTTTAAGCAGCTTTATTTGGTTTCTTCCAAAGCTGTGGCCCCTCGGTGGGTCAGCGGTAAGTTTGAGGACTTGCAATGCTAATATCCGGGGTTCGATTCCTCATGGTGGACAGAAAGCAGATATTCCATTGTGTAGCTTTGTGCTAAAAAACAAAAAATTCCAAAGCTGTGCAGTATGAGGTTAGATAATTAATATGTATCTCTAGTGTAGATTTTTATACATTTCATGTGATTAATTATTCTTCAGCCTTTACAGTTTTCTTTATACTAATTCTAGTAAATTATTTCTGATTCAAAATATACAATTCTCTCTGTTTGAGAAAAATATTTTTCAGTATTAGTCTTAGCAGATAATATTTTGATTATGTGTAGGTGCTATCACATCACAAAATTCCAGTTTTCTGTTAGTACATAATGTTTAGGTACAAGTAAAATTTATAATGGAATCTCCTGTTATTATGGGAGTTTGTATATTGAAGACCTCGTACCTTAATCTTATATGATCTCATAGTGTAATATCACAATATCTCCTGGTGATATATTATAAGACCTTGCTATTAAATTGTAACGGTCTCGTAGCCTAATGAGGTAATAAGAGATCCCCTGATACAATATTACAAGATCTCTCAGTATAATATTATGAGGTTTCCTATTGTAATATTATAGGTCCTTTAATGTCGCATTAAAAGGTCTGCTGTAATATTACAAAATTTACTGGAATAGTATTTAAAGATCTGATAATAGGTTTAGATTTCTGTGAGAGATAACTCGTCCTCCGGTGAGATATTGTAAAATCTTGTACTTTGCCGTTACATCTACGAGTTCTTCTAGTGCTGTTTTCTGAGCTCTTCTGGCACAGTGTTTTAAGATTCCTTCTTACGGTATTTATTCTACTTTTCATTTTTTTTGTAGGTGTTAGTGATTGGAGGAGGAGACGGAGGTGTGGTAAGAGAAGTTGTTAAACATCCTAGTGTTGAGACTGTTGTCCTCTGTGAGATAGATGAGGTAGGTAGAACCTTTTTTTATGTTATGTAATACAGAATGCTACTGTAATTATTTGATGGCATGGCCAGGTGGTTAGGGCGCTCGACTCGCGGGTTCGATTCCCCGTCCCACCAAACATGCTCGCCCTTTCAGCCGTGGGGGCCTCATAATGTGACGGTCAATCCCACTATTCGTTGGTAAAAGAGTAAGTAGCCCAATAGTTGGGCGGTGGGGGATGATGACTAGCTGCCTTCCCTCTAGTCTTACACTGCTAAATTAGGGACAGCTGGCGTAGATAGCCCTCGTGTAACTTTAAGCAAAATTCAAAACAAACAAACAAACAATTATTTGATGTAATGAAAATGTTTCAGATCAAATACGACATAGTACTACGAGTTATATTTATCTAAAATATAGCCATTATTTTTTTATCATGCTCAATGTTGGTTTTGAAAGAGTTATATGATTGGCACTTCAATATAGTGAGAAGGATGGTTGCAGTAATGAGTCGCATGTTGTGTATTTACAAAAAAAATATGCAAAGAAACAAAGGATTCTTCATTGTATTATTATTATAATTATAATATTGTGTACAATAATGTGTGATGGAGATTACTGTTTATTGAGTGCAGCTTTTCTCCATAAATACAATCCAGAATAATCATCCTTCTTCTTGTATACATTTTGTAACTAGAAACGGGACACTGCACATGTTTTGAAAAATTAAATACAGTTTGGATTTAGTTGTTTCAACAGAAATATTTTGAGCTGACATTAAGTTGATAAAAATATACAAGTAAAAACCTATATTAGATATTCTCCTCCAACACACATTTCTTGTTACACTTTTTTCACCAGTTTAAACATCAGATATTATCTTTCAACATGCATTCTTTGTTCTACATTTTTTGCATCAACTTGAGCATCAGATATTCTCTTACAAGATAGATTTTTTTTGTAATTGCAGCATTGTTAAATGAATTAATAAAATTATAATAAACAATTGGAAGAGATTAATGATAGATTAATGTAATGTTAATGAAATGCAAGTTTTAATTCACAACTTTTCAAATTTATCACGGTTAAACCACAGTATATGTGTATCTAATCTGTCATGTGTTTTAGTCTAAATATTAAGAGATGTTTTACTAACTATCCTGACAAGAGACAACAAACAAAAGCTAAGTCATCACTTCTAAGCTTCGCATGTTCAAAAGTAGTTTAAGTGTTGAAATATTGGTCAGAAAATTATCAAGTAAAATATAAGTATAATCAACTATTCTGCTTTTCATATGTTTAGTTCAAATTAACTGAATGCTCACATTTGAAGTAGAAAAGTTTGTTTAAACAACAGAATGTACGTACGTATAATTTAATGACAACAATGAACCTGTTGGTCAATCTGAGTAGTCTCGTCCACTAACTAAACTAAACTTTAAAATCAGAATAAAACATTCAAAGCCAGCCCTTGTCACTCAAATATTTATCACGTCTTCCCATAAACGTCTTTAAACTAACCATGTCTACTACATCTGAGGGCAACCCATTCCAAAGGTCAACCACCCTGTTAGAAAAATAAAGCTATTTCTAGCTGAAGATGACTCGTACCCTGCCAAAGTCTATATTTTGGTTTCCTAGTCCTACCATTCTCATTATTAAATAAGAGAAATGATGATACATCAACACTATTAATTCCCTTGACAATTTTAAACACCTGAATCAGATCCCCTCTAACTCATCTTTTCTGAAGAGAAAATTTCACATGTCTTAACCTGTCTTCATATGGCAACCATTACATCCCATATATCATCTTAGTAACCCTCTGAATCGTTTCCCACAATTCAATGCCCTTCCTAAGGCAAGGAACCCAAGACTGAACAAATATTCCAAATGTGGCATAACCGATGACCTATACAATGAAATTATAACCTCTTTTGACTGATAAAAGTATATGATAAGTCACTGGACTGTTTGAAACACCCAAGTGACATGCTTCTGTAACTTCCTTTACAGAAAGTGATTGAGATTTCAAAGGAGTACCTTCCTTTTATGGCAGAAGGTTTAAATAGTCCGAAGCTAGTTCAGTACATAATGGATGGAGCCGAATTCATGAAAAGCCATCAGAAAGAATTTGATGTCGTTATTACCGATTCTCCTGACCCAAATGGTGAGCAAAGTGTCAGTGAAGATTAGTTTCTTTTTAACTGTGTACACTTTTTTCTAATTTTAAATTTTATTTCATTTTATCTTTATAACTTTTTTATTCCTCATGACATATGAGAGTGATTAAGTTCTAATTTCAGGTTGAATAAAATTTGGAGTGAAGTAAAAGATTGCAGATGTTTCTACAAGACATCTCAATTATCTTTTCCAATTATATGAGTATTTTTATTATTTTTTTAAAGTTTTATCAACTTCCAAAGCATGAGATAGTATTTTATACATGAAAAAGAGTTCATGATTAAGATTTTTCATTGCTGAAGTAAAGTTAGTTCTACTTTATTGGATTTATCTTCTTCGTCGTTTTTGTATTTTACAAAATATTTTGTGAATAATAGATTCTAATTTATGATCTTGAGGTTTCTTCCATCGAATGACTTATCTTCTATCATATTTTACTGCCAAGTATTAGAAGCTTGTTACATCAAGAAATAATTATGAGTGCTAGAATAGGTCCTGCTTTTATGTTATTTCTTCTCCAGAGTAAGCCTTTATTTTATATAGTTTTCTTCTAGAATAAGCCTTGATTTTGTATTATTACTCCTCCAGAGTAAGCTCCATTTTTATGTCATTTCTCCTCCAGAGTAAGTTCTTATTTTATGTAGTTTTTTCTCAAGAATAAACCCTGATTTCATATTGTTACTCATTTAGAATAAGCCCTGATTTTATGTTATTTCTTCTCCAGAGTAAGTCCTGGTTTTATGTTATTTATTATCCAAAGTAAACTCAACTCTTGTGTTGTTTCTTCTCCAAAGTAACCCTTACTTTAATTTTTGTTTCTCCTCTGGAGTAAACCTTGCTTTTCTGTCTTTTTTTCCTTGGTTAAGCTATAAGCCCTGCATTTATTTCTTATCCAGAGTTAGCCCTTTTTTTATAAACTCAAGTAGACTTAATATCCAGGGTGACGGAACAAACTCTAGTGGGGAAAGGAAATAAAATATATTAAAGTTAGTTATTTAAAGAAACATGTATTTGGTTGAGCCTTCATTTATAACATTATTTATTGTCTGTGTTTTGTTTTACAGGACCAGCTGTGAGCTTGTTTAAAAAAACGTACTATGAAGCCGTGAAAGAAGCACTCAAACCTGGAGGTATTCTGTGTTCTCAGGGTGAGTCTGTGTTATTGTCCACAGGATTAATGCAGTAAGGTACCTGTAATGATCATTACTTAATAGGACCCAAAAGATTAACGATTTTGAAAGTAGAACTTGGGACTTAGTACTTTCTCTTGTCATCGAGATTTAAAACAAATTGTTAACAGGGAGAGGTGTCATTGACATTAGTTGCATTTGTTCATTCTTATATTGGAAGTATGAGTACATAACCAAGTTGTATGAATTTTGGTAAAACATAGTAACTAATATAATTTCACAACTTTTTCTATTACATTATTTCAGTTTTTTGTTACATTTTATATATACCATCAGTTTCAACTTACTTGTTTTTATTAACATATTTCTTTAGGTACTTATTTTGTCATCAGTTCCAGTTATAAATAATAAAAAACACAGTGAAAACAGGACAATATTTATTGGTGTGTAAGGATGACATCAGTTCAGGCTAGGTAACAATATTCTTGATGGAGTTCGACTTATACACAGGGCTGTAGGAAGTGGTAAGGCCAGTCAGGCCACGGCCTGACCAGATTTTTGTGGCAGGTATAGCTACAATTTGTGTATTAAAACACTTCTTTTAATTCAATATATTACATATTTTTAGTTAATATGACTAAACATTTGATCTTGTAGTGTTAAAGTTTTCTGGGGGGGGGGCATGACCCCAGATCCCTCCCTAGAAATTGCATGCTTTGCATGCCTGAAGTGTGTCATATTGTTTAGCTATGGGCAAGTCGTAATGCACAACCACCCAGTGGCACAGTGGTATGTCTGTGGACTTGAAATGCTAGAAACCGGGTTGTGGTGCCTATGGTAGGCAGAGCACAGATACCCCTTTGTGTAGTTTTGTGCTTAACTACAAAAAAAACAAAACATATTGCCCATTTCACAATTTTTTTAGTTACATTCAAAATTTAATTAAAATACTTCGTTTTCATTATATCTGGCATCAAAACATAATTAATAAATCAAATTTTAATATTATATAAGTTTTTTAATTTTATAAAGAAATATTTTAAAAAATCCTCAATCCCTCTAGGATAAAAATTTATTAATTATTATCTAATTTATTTATCACCGCTCCAAGAAGTGCAAAATTTAATGCAAATTATTCATTAGAATATAATTATTACTCGGGCAAAGCTTAAATTTTATAGTCTTCAATCTTATTTGTTTACAGAGCCATAAAGTAGAAAATTGGACCCACATCCTCTCTCTGAGTTTTAATCTATCGAATGATTTATTATATTACAGAGAATTGTCTATTTAGCTTCCAGTTCAAACTTTAATCTCACGGGAACATATCAGTGAGCTTAGCTGAATTTTTAATGGCTCTAATCCCATTGTTTGAAAGCCAGGAAAAAAGAAAAGGCTTTAATTGATCTCATTGCCCCAGAACCTGTACGTGGTGAGGGGACCTCCCATTGAAGGTTCTGTATCTTCAGCCTTACCTCCTTTGGGATCCAAACATCCACCCACATGTTTGCCGTGCATCGCGTCCCGTGAAAGGGAGGAGAGGATCCTAATGATTGAAGAGTGTCATTGATGAGTCAGTTTATTTCAGTGACATTTTAACACACCACTTTGGCCTTAAATTCCTGTAGACGAGTCACTTTGGGGAGGCTCCCCTAGGGTCAGTCAGCTGGTCCTGTTGGGCTAGGGTCAACTAAGTACCAGTCTTGGATGTTCTCAATGGGTGTTGTGGACATTGTGTCTGATACTGGGGTTTGGGTATAATGCCCACGAAACCCTGTCATCTCTACAGTGCTCTACTTTAGCATTGTAGCGCATCCACTTGTAAGGCTCCATGGTAGGTGGGGTCAGTGGGCACTGAAGTTTCTCCATTATTATGGACACTGCACCCAGTGACCCAAAAAAACAACAATGAAAAACTTGTTGAAAGGAAAGCGACCATGTTTGGAAGACCCTAAACAGCAATCATCACTCCAAGCTGTACTTGTACTATCATTTCTTCATTCTGCATTCTTTGTCTGACAAACCTTTAGGGCAAATGTCTTCCTTTTTCATTCAGAAAGGATTAGAGGGGCTTGCTGGCTCTCTGAAATTATTTGGGAGGACTTATTGGTGGAAACATCTCACAGCAAACTCCTCCTGAAATCAAAGGCCATGGGGGATATACTTTTTTAGGTTACTACCCATGCTACTTTGAATTCCTCACGAGGAGATATCACTGAGAGAGATTTAAGATACATCCCCAAGTTGGAGAAACTAGCTGGTTTCTGCAGCCAAGGAGTTTCTGCTGTGCGACGTATCTCCACTTGTAAAGAAGAAATTATGGTGTCTACCAATGTTCTTCAAAACACAGCAAACTCCTTCTGAAATCAAAGACCATTGGGGATATACCTTTTTAGGTTACTCCCCATGCTACTTTGAATTCCTCACGAGGAGATATCACTGAGAGAGGTCTAAGAAACATCCCCAAGTTGGAGATACTCGCTGGTTTCTCCAGCCAAGAAGTTTCTGCTATGCGACGTATCTCCACTTGTAAAGAAGAAATTATGGTGTCTACCATTGTACTTGTATTGACGTTTACGTCACCATGTCTACTTGCCACAGTCAAGGAAGGTCATCTGAACTGTAAGGTACAGCCTTACATTCCTGACCCTCACAGGTGTTTTGGACATTCTAAGGCATCTTGTTGTGGTTCTTTGGCGTGTGCACGTTGTGGTGGCAAAGACCATGATGCCTATGAGTGTCAACTGGACCCTCACTGTGTCAATTACGGTGGTTCCCACCCCTCTTACTCGCCCTAAGTGGATGGAGGAGAAAGAGGTACAATATTTACCGATGAAGCTTAGTTTTGAAGTCAAAATATAGTTTTCCTCTGAGGACAGGACATGTTGCACACACTAACGCATCCAAAAATAAATAACCCATAATGTAGCCCCCTTAAAATGAGGCTATCATGACATTAAATGGTAATTTAACAAAGTTCAGTGCAACAGAATTCTTGACCTTTTTTAAATTTTCCAGTAAAATAATTTGATTGTTTTAAAAAAATTAAATAGACTAAATAGATGACTGAAAATATTTTTTGTCACTAGAAGTAAATCTTGGATCTCTGAATAATTTTAGAGATTTCAGACCTGTAATTCACCTCGGCAATACTTTTGAAAAGATAATTATGTATGATTGACCTGTGTTGGGGTCTCCATTAAATATATTCAACTGGATTTGTAGCATTCCATTCTGCTCCAGTAGAAGAAGAAAAATTACGCTTTTTATGCTCTTTGATAAGATTGGAGACTAGACAATTTATAAATCTTGGTTCCAGTACAGTAACCTTGAAAAATGTGCGCAAGTTTTCATTGCTTTATAAAGTAAGCCTTCTAAATCTAGTAGAAAGTACATATATTTAACATTTTACTCAATACTTGGCATAGTTTTTATTTAAAAGCTAGAAAATTAAAATTACTAACTAGTTTTTTATCCTATGGTTTGGCTGCCATTTTTTGTAAAGTTTGTTTGTTGTGTTGGTCATGATCAGGATGTAATCTTGGGTCTTCATGTTAGTTGTTAATGAAGAAAATTAAATGTTAAGAAACAAATGACTTCATTTTTAGTTTTGTAATAAAACATTTTCGACTTCTCCAAGTGACATAAATCTAAGTGTTTTTGTAGATAAGAAAAATTCTCTAAGAAATGTGTGGATTAATGTACTACCTCGTCAGAAGATCAAAACAAATGGAAATGTAGAGGTTTTTATTTGTCATTTAAGAAGATTAGGATGATATCAAGAAATTATGAGTACCACATATACATGTGATCAAAAACATGGCCAGGCGGTTAGGGTGCTCGACTCACAATTTACAGGTTGCAGGTTCGAATCTCCGTCACACCAAACATGCTCACCCTTTTGCTGTAGGGGTGTTATAATGTGATGGTCAATCCCACTAGTTGTTGGTAAAAGAGTAGCCCAAGATCTGGCAATGAGTGGTGTTGACTAGCTGCTTTCCCTCTAGTCCTTCACTGCTAAATTAGGGACTACTAGCATAGATAGCCCTCGTGTAGCTTTGCGTGAACTTCCAAACAAACTTGTGATAAAACAGCCACTCTAGTATCTCCTAAATGGAAAGGTTAAAAGTAATTAGAAGGTTACTAGTATTATCTCTGCATGTCTTGTAAAAGACTTTTCCCTTAAGGAAAACTTCAGAGTATTCAGAACATTGCACCAGCCAATAGCTCTCTCCAATATGGAAAAGTTTAGAGTAGTCATTGGCTTTAAAAAAAATAATAAACAAGCCTAGAATGTACATTTTGTATGTTATAATAAAATGGTACAAAACACAACCTTGTGTTCAATTAAAGAAATAATGTTTGAGTTACTTTCTACCACCTTAAAAACTCGTTTGGTTATTGGTTAGCTGTCAAGGTTACAGAGCTGAAAGCTTTGAATAAAGAACGAGTTTGGAACAAGGTAAAATGTGCAGGGTAAAACAGTTGAGCACTAATTTTCATTGGCCTCCAAAATATGAAACCCAAAGTGCATCTGGGGTTTCTCCTCCCTGCTTGGCTTCTGGACCCTGCTCTTCCTAGTTTTGGAAAGACTATCTCACGGATTTCAGACCTTAAAAATTGGCATCACTGTAGTACTTGTATCTTAGTTAATTCTACAAATTTGGTTTGTATAAATCGTAGTATCTGTTACGTTTTCAGCCGAGTCTTTCTGGTATGACTTGAAACTAATACAAGAGATGACGAAGATGGTTTATGATATTTATCCAGTTGTTGAATATGCTTCAGTTTATATTCCAAGCTATGTCGGTGGGCAGATTGGCTTTCTCCTGTGTAGTACTGACCCTGTAAGTATACTTACTAGTCACCAATTTTCTTTAATTTTGATTTCTCTGTTAATGTACTTGCAAATGATACCTGTAATTTGAAGCTTCTTTTTACTTTCTGCATGATTTTTTTAATGTTAATTGACTCAGTGATGTGCACAGGGGGGTGGCTCAAGACCCTGCCTTGCTGCCCTGATGTTCCAAAAGAGCCTTTTTTTTTCTCTGTCATAACAATTGTCAAAAACTATGAAAAGGTAAACCTGATTCCACTCCTTGCTTGCTACAAGTTATTAGGAAAGAAAAAAATTATTTCAAATTTAAAATAAATAGTCTTTGTAGTAAAAATAAATTATTGCAATATGCTATTAAGTGTTAACGATGAAAAATTCACTGTTTAGTTTAGATCATAAAAATGTTTATAAAACCAATTTAATAGGAATAATTGAAGATCTGTTAGCTTCTCATGAATTTATATCTTATATATACCAAACAACAGTCCCCATAATCTCCTCTAACACCCAATTTTACCCCCCAAAATCAACTTGCCTTATAATGCTTGAAACGTGCCCCCCTCAGTTTTTCTTTTATAATGATCCTCTTCCCTTTTAAGTCCCCATAATCTTCTCTAACACCCACTTTTACCCCCCAAAATCGACTTGCCTTATAATGCTTGAAACGTGCACCCCCGTTTTTTTTATAATGATCCTCTTCCTCTTTAACATCATTTGCACATTACTGTATTTACTGAAGTCGGCTACCATACTAATTCTGTATGAGACATCCAAGTGAATACATTTTTAGATAGATTAGTGTCTTACTGGGTATTAAGTCACAGTAAGACTGATCATTAACTTTATTCATCGCTTTCTTTACCAGCCCATTGTTGGTTTCCACTGAGGGCATCTTTGAAATTAAGCAGGCTAAAACATTTTGGTTCAAAAATGTTAAACTCGGTTTTAATAAGAAGCTTGAAAATTGGGAGTTCTTAGTAAAAGCAGTGAAAATTATGAGGTAAAAAGTTAGGGAAGCAATTCATTGAAAATTGGGGAAGTTAATAATGTTGACAGAGGCACACCAGTGTTTTCTTAGTGGGGAGGTTGAGGTGAGCTAGACAAAAAATTGAGGGGGCTGCACTCTGTATCTTGTGGGCACACATAACTGTAGTAATTAGGAAATAAACCAGGTAGAAATTTTCATTGGGTGTGGGGGGCTACAGTGGAGGGTAAGGCAAACTTTGGAGTAGCTTCATTCACAACAAGCCCCCCCCCACTTCTGAATGTTTACAAATAAGCAGTAAAACAAAAGAGAATTCTTAAGAATATGAGGATTCAAGACTTTTAACTTTATATTTTTAACTAGAACATAGTGAGTAAAGAAACATTACTTTTATACTTGTGAGAATACATGTTGTACTTTTAAATGCATTTTTATCAGTATACTTGTAGGAGTTACTTTCTCTCGTCATTGTAAGTTAAATAATTATCTCATGAGTGTAAAAGGTAAAATAGAACAAATTGATAGAAGTGGTACTTACAAGATTCCTTGTGTCTGTGGTCGAGTTGATCTTCACCAAGTGTGTTAGAAATTTGAAATTCAGAACTAAAGAACATAAAAATGCAGTAGAAAAATATAAAATGAATTAATTAGCTATAGATGAACACGTGGAAAGATGGTGGTCCAGGTGTTGAAGAAATGAAATTCTGGAAATCTTGTAAGCTCTTCAGTTGGGTTAAAAGTCAAGATGTTGCTGAAGGTTTTAAAAAATTATGTGAATTGGAGTAGATGTAGATATACGTCAATTTTAATTATTACTCCTCGTGATGATGGTGTAGAATGCTATCGAAACGTGTATTGTTTTTCTTAGGGTTGTGCCATGTTTTTTAATAAATCTTATTTATTGTGCAACTATTTAACATTGTTTGTATTTTTAATATTTTACTTCTAAGAGTTAACTTCTATATTATTTTTAGGAAATTAACTTTCGAAGACCCAAGCACATAATGTCATCTAAAGAACTGCTGTCCTGTAATCTGAAGTACTACACTCCAGAAATTCATGAAGCTTCCTTTGTGTTGCCAGGATTTGTGAAAAAGGTGCTATGTTTTTTTTTAACTGGCTTTAGTATTTTATTGAATATTCAACATTAATACTAAATTTTGATAAAATTAAAAACGTTCTTAATTAAGAGGCTCTTATGTTTTATATTTTAGTAGGTCTAGTACTGTACCGTTACATCCGACCTTGGCCGTACTAGCAGCTCTAGTTGTATGTTGCGACGAGGGGGGTGGCTCGAAGACCCTGCCTTGCTGCCCTGA
>NW_013668981.1:54403-64256 GCF_000517525.1 Limulus polyphemus
AAAAAAAAAAAAAAAAAAAAAAAAAGAATTATGATGCCATCAAATGTGTAAAATAATACCCAGTAACTGATGTTTAATTATTCAAAGGGGATTTGACTGGTTTTGAACTTTCTGGGTATGTTATAGTTCTTGAAGTTGCGACATGTACCCTCCTCTGTGGGTTTTTTTAATTTAAATTAATACTTTCTTTATGTAATACAGCAGTTTGTCTAAGCTCATGCTAGATTTCTGTTTTCACAATTAAAATCTAGTCTTTGACTCAAGTTGTGAATTGGATTTGATTAAATGATAGGCTTAGGCTGTTTAACTGGGACATAGAAAATAGTATTAATTACTATTAGTGTATATTGATAGTGTTGAAATTAGATAAACAAGCTTTCATTGTTGAATTAATGTACTTGCTGACTGGTGTTCATTTTTTTTTTCCACAAATAATATATTGTTAGTGTCCAATATTTCTCCTAGTTGCTTCATCACGATTGTTGATGGTATTCTTAATGAAATTACCAGGCAGAATATTGGACAGTAATAAATGTGGAGTTTTTTTTCTGTCTTTAAATATAAAATGAGCTGGACTGTATTGTTGTTTGTTTTTTTTTCTTATCATTTTTGGGAAGTAAATTCAGTATATACTTTCAGAAATTGTTTGGGACCAGTTAACATGGAATCGAATCTGATCTTATCCGTCCGCGCGGAGCCGGAATGTGAACCAACTGGTCTGAAATAGAGTCATAATCAGAATTTCTGTTGTTTTTTAACATAGTTTTTAGAATTGAAATGTATTAAGTTTGCTATATATATTATTTTTCTGTGCATTTTGAACACCTAAAGAGCCACACATGGTAAAGTAAGTGTTGCGCTGATGAGTGCACTTTACCAACTGTAGTGCTTCTATTTTATAGTGAGGTTAAAAAATGTTCTAGTTCACTTGTTATGGTCAGTTAAATACTAATCTATAGCAAATAACATTTTGGAAATTTATTTATAAGTCCTTCTCAGATTATGAGAAAAGTCCTAAGTATGAGTGGCATTTTGGGGTCCTGTTTGACTATTTTGTTAAGAACACTGTTTATTAATATCCAACTTTGAACATTTTGATTTTGTAGTCACTAACTGAAAGATTTGTGGTGTTTGTGTGATTCATTGGATGAGTTTTTGTTAAGTTTGCTTTGAATTGCAAGCCAGTTCTCTAAGCAACATCTGTTTATACATATGTCATGCTCGACGGTACTTCACCCTCTTAATGGTTCAGGGTTGGATCACGGCAGGCATGGGTATCCGTGTGATGTATGCTGAGCTCTTCAGTAAGTAACACAAATGAAGGTGAACCTGTTAAATAAAAAAACATTAGTTACTCTGTTAATAAACAAGTTTTTATTCTTGTTTATTCTCACTCAAACTCGATATAGTTCTAAGAATGTTTGTTTTTATATGAAAAAAAAAAAACATAAATATTATTCGAATCGAAACTTTTCATTCCTGCTTCATAATTGTGTTGCCACAGTGACCCCTAAAATATGCTAGAACTGCCATCTGTAAAATAAATCTTAAATGAGACATACTTTTTCCCCATATCTGGAAAGTTAGTTTTGAAAATTTCACATGATTCCATATTAAAAAAAACATGGAAAAAAAATGTAATGCTTTGGCTGTTTTGGAATAATAAGCCTGACTTTGTAGCTCAACTTTTTTCTTAAAACATAAGATCTGTTGCTTACATTTTCTTATAGTTTTGTTTGTTTCTCATGATATTTTTATGATTGAACAAAGCTGTAGACACCATTTCATTTGAACGTGATGATTAGACTTGGTAAATTATGTCCAGTTAGAATTAACTGGATGTTTTAAGATTTTGGAATTGAGAGCAAATCGAATACAAAAGTCGATGAGAAGTTTTTCTATACTGATTGGAGTTTTGGTATACACAAACAGAACGTTAATGTGGTTTTCAATATGTTCAAGTTATTCCTTGGCAAAGTTATGATGATATGATCTAGCCAGCTTTATAAAGAACCTGTGTGCTAGAATTTTAGGGTTTTATCATTTTTTGTTGGTTTAATTTTAAAATAAGTTATTAATACAAGAATTTTTTTTGAAGTTTCTAACAGTACTCTCAGGTAATAGGGTCCATTACATTAAACTTATCAAAATATTTCCATACAGAATCACTATTAGTACTTTATCAGTGAAACAAATATTTCATCATCTTTTTCTACATCATCTTTTTTGCCATTTTTGTAAAGAGCATCATCTCTCACTTTTATATCTTAAGATATGTATAATATTGAACAAGAATTATTAAAATTGTGGCTTTTTAGTTTCTTAACTGGAAAATTGATAAACATTTGACCTTTAGCTTCCAAGTTTTTAACATGTAGACAAAAAGGAACCATTTGGTCTTTCAAGGCTGTTTGCTCACACACCTTTGACTAAAACAAATAAACCCACTCTTTATCTTTTAAGCTAGTGTGAAATGCCAACCTCCACTATTGCTGATTATTCCAAAAGTCAATAATAAAAATGGTTACAAAATGTTTATCTTTTTCACAATTTACTACTGTCTTAGTTAACCAGCAAATTCATCTATACCTAGAGGTTTTTGTTGGTCTTTCTACAGTCTAATAGGGAACGTACTTCGATTTTTAAGCCTTTACAGCAGATATATGAAATAATTCAGAAACAGTTTTTGTTTTTCTTAAATTATCAAAATGTTGTATGTATTTTACGAGCATTAATTTTTTTATTCCAAATGCCATTTTCAACATGTTTTACTTACTACCTCTGTACATTTTAAATAAGCTTGTATGGTATGGAGAAATATGAGAAGTGTGAAAAATATTTGAAATATTTCCATGACTATTACTGAATAGAATGAAGGTAGGACCTAGGAAGTCCTGTTTTGTTCTTTCAATATCTACCTGTAGTTTCAGTGAAGGTAATCATAAGGACAAAATGATGTTGATGTAACTCTTTTATTATAACACAGCAGGAGCAGAATTGGTCGTAAATCTGATATTACATAAGACTAATATTTTAATTCCATATTTGTTTTACTGGAACATGTTTTCAGTAAGAAGAGTGTATGATAACATTGCCTTCTCTGCACTACTACTAATAAAATCTTTTGTTATGAACCAGAACTCGTTGGCTCATCTGGGTTAGAGTTTACTAAGCTATTGGTGAAATACCACCTGTATCCGTCATTTCGTACATGCACCAAGTTAATTTATTGCACCTATAGTTAGAATGGGTAATTATATGAAATAATAAATTGAAGTAGATTATTTTATATTTAACATTTTGTGTAGAACCTGTATTTTGGGAACTTTTAGAAGTAGATGTATTCTGCAAGATTTGAGAGCGAAGTGACAAGTTTCAGGAAGTTCTTCACTACGTTGCTTATTAAATCCAACTTATTTATTACATTGTCAAGTCTGTTACAGTTTAAAATCACCAGAGGAAGGGCGTCCCAGCCCGAAATATTGTGAATATTAAAACATCTGTTTCGCATTTAGCCATTTTTCACGATATAAGTTTTTTTCCATTTTTTTTGTTTTCGGTTTCATCGTACCACAGCAGTTTTTTTAGCTGTTTTATGAGTGTTTGTGGTATTAAAATTTGATTTTCTGCTTGTCAATTCCCTTTCTCAATTTGAAAGCTTCTGCTCTAAAAGATAATGTATCTTATATTTCTACTGTTGCAATTTGGTATTGTAGTGTGTCGTTAAGAATACGGAAAAAGCTATTTTCATTGGGCTTTACAAATCCGCCGTTCTTATGGGAATATAAACTTAATTTCTTGGTTAGTTCATATTCATGTCAGTATGATCAAGATGTTTTCAATGCTTATGCAACAGACTGGTTATCGTATCAACGTAAACTTATTCGCAGTCTAATCAGATCCCACTGGAACAGGCCCAACCCTACCTCCGTTTCAGTCTTTTCAATCTGAAATCTAGTTCCTGATTCTATTGTTAACAGACTTGAGCTTTCCCTCTTTGATTTGTTTTATTATTTTGTAAAACATATCTTGGTGGACTTCCATAATCATTTCACAAAATCCTTATAACCAAATGTTGGGTGTCCTCTCTCTCTCTCTCTCTGTATATATATATACGTATAACAGAAGCATTGGTGTGTGCAGTATAAAGTCTTGGCTTTATTAAAATATCTTTGCCTGCCATCTACATAAACATGTTTGTAAAGTATTCCCGTGTTGAGAAAGGGTTAGCTTTCCTTTAAGTTTGACCATTTTCTGGCTGTTTTGTTGTCGAACTATGAAGCATTTATAAATTATCAAATGAACCATATTTTGATTAATTCCTCAAAATGTTATACTTTTTTAAGTTCTTATTAGCATTAGTTTTTCATTCTCTCTCAGTATTTTACTGTCAGAAAAAGAAATGTTTAAAAATAATACGATAATTAAATCTTAAAATACAATGTTACAACATATGTGTTTCTTGCCAGTATAGCAATAGCTACATATGATTTTGCAATTTTTAAAGAAAATTGCTGGTTTACGATTTTGTTGTTTTCAGGGATCATGTGGAAATCTGTTGTATTTTATTATACATAGTTCCAACCATTTCACAACCAATTTAAAAAAAAAAAGCACGTGTAAATGTTTATATCTATTTCTAAGATAGAAATATTTTTTACCTTCATTAAGAAATATCTTAATGAAGAAATTATATGCTTGTATTCAAGTTTTGGGTGAATTTGGCCTGATATTAGTTAATAGAATATTTTGTAATTGCTGTGCAAAATATAATAAACATTGTTTGAAAAGTGATATTTGCAATATGTGTATATACTGAGTTGACCGGGACAGCTTGCAATTCAAGTATTCAATAGTGCAATTCTTCTGAAGTGTAGTCTGAGATTAAGCAGGATTCAAACCATGATTCTGCTTACATGGAAGGTGCTTTAGCCAACTATACCCACATTTTGAAAGGTAGAAAATTCAGTATTTACTTCATTGGTCCTTGATAACCACCTGCACGTTAAATTGACTCACAGGCTCAAATCTTGCCCCCCCCCCCCCATCTCAATTTTAACTCAATTTCACAAGATGGGGAATCACTTTTAGATAAAACTCTAATGTAAATTCTATGGTGTAGAAGTAACGTATCAACTAATTTTTGGAATTTTGAAAGTTTACTCTTTAAGCAGTTATGTGTTTTACCCATTGCTACTTGCTAAATGAATGAGAAAACTAGAGTTTCTTAAACATTTGTTGTTGTTAAAGTCAACATAAACATATCATTTATAGTCTTTAATTAATTTCTATATTTCGAGAAGTATAAGAAAATCCCGAAGACCATGTGCTATAAATCTCGGAGCAATGACATGAAAATCAAGCTTGTTGATCACCTCATAACCTCTGACCTCACAATTAACTATATTGATCAGTGGGATAGCCCTCGTTTACAGTCTGTTTTTTTTTTCTATGAATGCATAGACAGTGAAAAAAATAACACAAAATACCAGACTAGCATTAGGGGGTAATGGAAAGGAACTTGGTAAGAAAACACCCCCCCTCCCCACCTCCATTGACAGGTTTGTGAATCTTGTTGGTTCTATTTTCTGTGCTTTTGAACTAACGTGGGTAGTGATTTAGCAGAAAGGTTTTAAAATTTCATGCTTCATATAGGGTAGACTACTTTAGTAATTTGAAGTCGTATCTCAATAAACTTTCCAACAGACAGTATCTCGCTCCACAAAATTAAATTTAAATTGTTTGAAATGAAAAGGATGTGATGTGTACGTATAATTTCCATTCATATTATTTAAATGAAGCTTATAAAACGTAAATGTATTTCTTCCTGCGAATATTTTTGTATCACTAACTAGAGGGCGTCAGCAGCGGTAACAGTCCAAGAGTGGTTGGTTAGAGAAAGACAGCTGTTAGTCTCATTATTTTTAATTTCCGTTCATATTATTTAGATGAAGCTTATAAAACGTAAATGTATTTCCTCCTGCGAATATTTTTATATCGCTAACTAGAGGGCGTCAGCAGCGGTAACAGTCCAAGAGTTACCGGTAGGTTAGAGAATAACAGCTGTCAGTCTCATTACAGTGTATTCCAAAACAATTAACATAACTTATCTTAGATTCTTCGGTAATATTCTAAACTATTTTCTATGTACATAATGTTTACATTTCTTAATGGAATTCAAAGTAGTTTTCATTTAAAACTATAAATCTGACTATTCCGCACATATTCTAAGAATGATAATTAAACAATGATTCTAACGAACCACTGAAATTAATGTTGCATATCTGCTCGTTTGTTAATTTCCAAGGAACTTCGGCGATACAAGTCCTTTATTAATTAAAACTGTTTATTCTTTCTTGGTACAAATTTTAGTAATACACAAAATTTCCACAGTCACTTTAAACTTAACAACCTTTATAACACGCTATAAATCACAGTGGTTCACACACTTTACTTACGGTGCCTACTGTTCGCTTGACTCAATTATCTATCTATCTTTGCAGTTCTATCCCTTTTCGCTGGCTTTATTTGCCGGACTTATATAGTAAAAAAAGAGGGCGCTTGGAACAAACTAGAGTTGTCAGGAAAATTCATGATCCTTGGAGAAACTCCAGCGCGCATGCTCCCAGCGTTGCGTGACTTCCGTTGTTGTAACACTAACATAAAAATAAGACAGTGATTTATTTCTGTCGTATTGTCTAGTCAAAGAAAAGTAAACTGCCATGTCTTCAAATAAATAATCAGTAAAAATATTTCTACTATGGCTTCATAATTATATCTTAGTTTAAAAGATAGGAGCATCATACACACATTACATTTGAACTGCTTGTTGGAGGGCCTGGTCGGTAAATTCAAAGATTCGTGGCTTGCGAACCATTGCCGCAATGAAAACTGCACATCAGCGATGTAAGTGCGTTTTAAGAATGATCGTCATATCTGGTACATCACAACAATTAGAGAGAACAGGGGACCTGTTGGGTCATTTACAGACAACAAGGGAACTATCGATTAAGTTAGGCTGTTGTATCCTGTAAACTATATATATTAGATTATTTGTCAAGCTTTACCTTAAATTTACTGCTTCCAACACATATGAAAGCAACCAATTCCAAAGGACAACCATCCATTTAGACAAATGAAATTGTTAACTGAAGGTGACCCCTATCCCTACCAGTTTCACCATTAGGTACGAAAAAAGATTGTGTATAAACACAATCAGTTCCCTTAACAATCTTATATACTTCAATCAGATCACTTCTAACTCGTTTTTCAAGAGAAAACAATTTCAGAGTTCTTAACCTGTCCTCGTATGACAACCCAAACTTTCGATCTTAGTAACTCTCCTCAGAACCCTTTCCAACATTATAATATCCTTCCTAAGCCAAGGAGTCCAAAACTGAACACAATACTCCAAGTGTGGCCTAATGCAATTACTTGTACAATAAAAATATACTACCCCGATAAGACAACTGTAGCCCAAAAGTTGGCGGTAGGTGCCGTTGACTAGCTGCTTTCCCTCTAGTTTATTAGGTCAAATGGGAAAGCAATGCACAAGTAGGCCTCATGTAGCTTTTTTTGATATTGTAAAACAAACAATGCTTACTGAAAGTTGATCATATTTTAGTACCAACAGAAACCCGTAAATATTTGCGGTCAAATTATATCTATTGCAACAGTACTTCTTTAAATACAGGATTTCTAGAATAATACAAAATAATTAATTCTAATCGCAGACGCCACTACTTTATATTCTATTTTGCATCGAAATCTATAAACATACTTGTCTTAGGCCTAACATTAGTTAAGCCTTTATTAAGTACGGTCTATATTCAATAGAGATAAATTAACACTATAACTTGTGTAAGTTTTTGCTTTAGTTCAGTTAGGGTTAAACTTTACCGTACTTAATACCATCAACGAATAAACTTATAATCTTAGACCTTTTGAAAACTTTGATAAGATTTAAATATGTTGTGCAGAATTTATTTACATCTGTTTTGTTTACATCCGTTGAAATGAAGTGCGCGCACATTTTCAGGACAGACAAAACCGGGTATTATTATAATAGATGCTTTAACTGCAAATATCACTTTTATTATAATTACCAAGATCTAAAAAATAGGGTTTCAGTTCACAAACACTAGAGTGCGTCCAATTAATGACATTTTGGCCTTTTTATAGACTAAGTTGCGCATAAGCATAAATGAATGAGAAACAGAGAAAAAAACGGTAATTGTAATAGTTCAAGTTACAATGCTATTTCCAATAACACCATTGTTGTTCTCGCTTCACGCATTTAATACAACTTTCTATTAGCTTAAATTAATCTACTTTAATAAATTAGCCTAAGCCCAGTTATGACCTAAATATGATAGTCAATACACCAAATTATATGCATTAAATATGTTGAATGTAATAACGCCAATGGGGTGTTATAATATGAAGGTCAAGCCCTCTTTTAATTTTTTACAAGAGTGTCCACAAAGTTGGCGGTGGGTGGTATTAACTCGTTGCCTTCCTTCTGTGCTATTATTTCTGAATTAGAAACGGCTAGTGAAAATAGCCCTCGAGTAGCTTTCTGCGAAATTATTCAGAACGAACGAGCATTGCATACTCTAGAGAACAACCACAATGTTGACTATAAGAATATACAACACTAAAAAAAGAAAACAATTATAAAAGATGATGTAATAGCAGCACATGGATATAGTTTTCCACAGTTAACCAAACAGTGGTTACTTTTTACACTTAAACTGGCTACCACTGAAAGAAACCAAACCATTAATCTTATTATAATGGAGCTTGTGATGTATACGTCCAAAACTCGGATCTCGGAAACTACCGCACTGATCATCACCAATGATAACTGGGTAATATTTTTATAACTAGGCAGTATTTTTTAGCTGAGCAATATATATATATATATATATATATATAACTATTGAAATTTCCATAAAAATATGTTTCAGATTTAATCAATGAAAAATTACAAACAAAAAGGAGTAAGTTTCAAATATAAAACAATCAAAAAAACAAACTTAAAAAAAATCGTTTGTTTTTTCTTTAGTGAAAATCTCATGAGTGTTGCAACAGAAAAGCAAGGCACTTTTATTGATAATTGCGTCTTCAAAGAAATGCTTCAATAAAATCTACTCTATGATGATAGCTCATTTTGAAACTAAAATTTCAATAAAATCCTTTTTCTCATGAATGGTGAACATTACTGAATGTCAAGTATGAGTACATTGTTGTGGAACTGTCAGACAATTCCAGAAAAGGCCGCAGGCCCAATAGCCTTTCTCAGGAACTAGTAGTTATACCTGCCCAGAGGGCGTTTATTTCTGCTAGTTGTTAAAAACTTCTTTATCGTTTTTGTCATTCTATCCTGCTGCTAATAAATTTAATATATACACCTGGAAAAAAGTTAAGCACCCCCGTGTTTTTTTCAAGTGATTCAGATTCGACGTTCTTGTGACTGATTATAAATTACCATTCAATCTAAACGTGTTTATCAAATGAAATTATGCATTATTGGGCACAAGAAAGCAAGATTATCACCGTAAAATAACAATTTTTAATTTACATATCATGACATCAAAATATGGACAGTTTTCACGATTAAAACTATCTTTAATAAGTATTGTCAGTGAAAGCTCAAAAACGTTATTGAATTGTCAAATCACATTACAAAATGTCAATCATGACCCACACATTGATAATTAGTCATCGAAAAGTCAATATCGGGTATATCCACCGTTTGCCTGGATGACTGCTGCAACCCTGCGCCGCATACTGCCAGTTAGACGTCTGATTTGTTGAAGCGTTATCGTTTGTCGCCATTCTCGGTGCAAGT
>NW_013668981.1:64867-73614 GCF_000517525.1 Limulus polyphemus
AAAATTAAACCTTATTTTCAATAAGCAATCCTGAAAAATATTTGGGGGTGCTTTAACTTTTTTCCAGGTGTATATATAAAAGCCAGTTGTCTTTTGGCAAAGTTCCCTTAACCTGTGTCGCTTGGCAACAAAACTATGTATACATATATTAGATTCGAAATTAAAAACTGTTAACTGTATAAGGTCACATAAGCTTACAGGGGCAAAAACAAAACTGACTGATAGGGTGAACAAAATTCGCTGAAGGAAGGGCGGGGGCCCCGTTTTTTTTTGCAAAACTTCGACCCATAATTTTTTGAGGGGTCAGGCTAGGCTATTAGTAATACTAATCTGATTTAGTTGTACTATTTTTTACTATTTACTTTTTATGTTTAACTGAATTTACATTGTAAAATTATATACGACATATCTTTATTGTTGTTGTTAAGCTTATAAATGTCTCTTTAGTTGTTTTGGCAATAAAGTTGAAAAAAAAAACGACATTTACTTTCCAAATATTGATGATAAACTATTTCAGCAAACGCTTCGCCGTTGCAACTTAATCAGGACGAAACGTTGGCTGAAATAAAACTTTTTTTTCATTATTATCTGGAGAGTAAGGGCCTTTTTTTTTAATCCCTCTAGTGTGCAATACATATTATATACTCTTCAAAGGTTCAGGTAAGTGAGCTGAAAGCTGTTAACAAAAATTAAGTAAAAAGTACGCGTAGATTGTCAAGTTCCAGTAGAATTAAGATAGAACGATCATGGTAAATACTGCGAAAGAAGCGATCGCTGCAATAATGGAAGTTGTGTATCAGAGGTTTTAATTTTTACATTATTTTAACGTTTTTTCTTCTGTTATTTGATAGATAGTGTACTTTTTGTTTGTTAAATTTCTGTTATTTATCAATCTATCGCTCACTTTATATTTTCATTGCATTATAGGCCATTGCTCATGTTCATTATTGACCAATTAAGGCTTAGAGCGCACTCGTCATTAATCATCAAATCATAGCCTTTCCTGTTTAACGATACAAAGTAAGATTTACATCGAGCAAATTGAAGGTTCTAGTATTCATTGGCGGCTATAAAATTCATCATTTATTTCTTTGGATTTAATTAAAATATGCACATATACTTTCCCGACGTTGATGCAACTGTTTTTATCGTATTTTATGTATTCTAACAAGTTAGAATAAGTTATTATTACAAACGAAGGTACTAGTCCTCGTAGCAACCTTTATTTCATTGGCCTCACGGGAATAGTGCGACGACGTTCGTCTGCTGGAGGAAGGGAGAAAAATAAAATGGCTCTTAAAGTAGTAAAAATGAGAGAACAGAGTGTTTTAGAACAGGTTTGTTAGGATTCATAAAAGTTTATATATGTATATATAAAATTTATAATTATTTAAAAAGGAAACTAGTAAGTGGGTGTAAGATATAGCCCCAGAATTATTCCGGGTGATCTGAAAGTCAGTTGATATTACTTTCTTCCAGATTATATTGACGTTCGTGATTATTCATGCGCATGCATACAACAAACGCAAAAAGTAATCCTAGCGCCTTATGGCTCACGGATTCGAGAAAAATATATATAGAACACTTTTAGAGATTAACTGAAGAAAAAACCCAAAAAATTATTTACAGTTAATAGGAAAAACAGACGCTAAATTTTCTAACTTGGCAAAAATGACAAAATAATGTTTCAGAATTTTAATTATGTTCACGATATGAATATATTTAATCAGAAGATAGTTTTGGAAAGAACAGTTTGTAAAGAAATAAACTTTAGTTTTTTTTGGATTATGCTAGTACTAAATTAATACTATTAATATAATATTTTGGTCATCGCGTTCAGGATATTAATAATAAAACCACGAACCTTTTTCATACATTTCAGGCGAAATATTTTCACTTTGAAAGCTGATTTCATTTTAATACTATTTTGGTGATTTTGCATATTTTCCAAGTTGTGTGAAAGTGAAGAAATGGATTTATTTTAAAGTATTGGTATTTTTCAATCTTAACGGCACTTCATGCGCGCGTGGTTTAAATTACCAGGTCACGTATCCCTAGGAATTCGGGTATAGCCTTATATAGATTTAACCTGCATTTAAGAAGGACGACAACCAGTCAGTAGCGCTCGCGGCCTGCCTCCAGTGGCACAGCGGTATGTCTGCGGACTTACAGCGCTAGAATCCAGGTTTCGATACTCTCGGTGGGCAGAACACAGATAGCCAATTGTGTAGCCTTGTACTTAATTACAAATAAACAATAAACAAACACTCGCGGCCAAAAGGGCTTTGTTCGGTTCTTTGGACTCAGTAACGGGATTGATTTTTACAGTTTTATAATACGCCAAAACCTGAAAATACGGAATGTGTTCAGTGGCACGAACCACGAAACTTCAGTTCTACAATTCAGCACGCTAGCGCAGAGGGAGGAAGAGGTCAAGCTTGTACCTGACCCTCCCAGGTCCATATGGATCTAAAGCCCGATGAAGAGAAGTGCGCACACTAGCCACTAGATGGCGCTCAAATACTTTCAATAATTAGCATAGAGGGTTAAACCAGAATTTTTTTTGTTCGCTCGAAACTTACAATGATCTTATTAACTTGTAAAAAAAAATTGCCTGCCTTTTCGAAGAGCAATTTATTATCGAACTTTAAGTTTCTAATGTCAATCGCATCAATAAAAAGAACAACTCTGAATTCTTGATAAAGTATAAGAACTGAAATTTGTCCTTTACGTGTGTGTGTGTTATAGCAAAGCCACATGGGGCTATCTGCTGTGTCCATCACGGGGAATCGAACCCATAGACTTACAGCCGCCCCATTAAAGTGCAAAAGGATAACAGTAAGCATCTCCCGGTATGCTTCGGGTCTTATAACGCGAAAATTTGAAGTTTGATCCGTAACGCGCATATAGCCTGTTGTGTAGCTGTGTAGTAAAACGTGAAACTATGATTGTAAGCCAGCATATTTTTAGATAAAAGGTTTTCTGTTTTTGTTTTTTTTGCGAAAATAAGTTTAAAACGCAGTATTATTATCTTTGTTAACGACCATTTCTCTACTAGTACACACACACATACATACATATATATATATATATATATATATATAGAGAGAGAGAGAGAGAAAGACAGAGACTGTGGATCAGGTGGTCCAAGGTTCGAGGTGTGATATGTTCACTGAACACGCTTTAAAGCTGTGGAGGTATTATAGCTGTAACAGTCAATATAACTATTCAGTTAAGATGTTGCCTTCTCCTGGTTCAATAGTTCTACATTAGAATTGACTTTGGCTCAAAGTTGAGTGTTCGGATCTTTCCGTTTAGTTCCTGTGTCACATGGTGCTGTTCAGGTTAAAAATACAACAACCCAAACTACTTATTGTCTCAAATTACAATGTTCATCTAAACCTTACAGCCAGTTCTCTTACTTGGTACGGTAGTGATCTGGATTTCAGAGCAGGAGAACCGGGTTCGAATATATTCCTTGCACTTTAAGCCGTGTGTGTATTATGAGACGTCAATGGTGATTGGTTGGTTACCTTATCTCTGATCAGTAGTTAAAAATTAGAGACTGGGGCCTGGCATGGCCAAGTGGTTAGGGCGCTTACTCGCAATCTGAGGGTCGCGGCCCTTTCAGCTGTAGGGGCGTTATAATGGCACGAACAATCCCACTATTCGTTGGTAAAAGAGTAGCCTAAGAGTTGGCGGTGGGTGGTGATGACTAGTTGCCTTCCTTCTAGTGTTTCACTGCTAAATTAAGGACGGCTAGTTCATATAACCCTCGTGTAGCTTTGCGCGAGATTCAAAAACAAACAAACTCTTTATGTAGATTCTGTAGGTGTTGGCAATTTTGTAATGAGGCATATAAACATCCAGGTTTCACGGCATAGAACACAGATGGCAGCACGCACGCAGTTTGGCGATTGTTTCAAGTACGCATGTCTGTTGATTCGAATATATACCAACTACGCAGCAAAAGGGTTAAAGATAAAATTTTCACGTTAAGATTGGAATTGCGTTAAAGTTTTGTTTATTATTTTAGCTGTAACAAAGTATTCTTACAATGAGGCTAAATCCTGTAAGATAAATAAATAAGAACAAGTAAATCAAAACCTAAACCAAAGATATCACTTAAGGTTATTTAATCCAATTATGCATTAGCACGTGAACATTGCGAAGAACAGCTGCTACACTTTAAGCAGATGGCCCCTTTGTTGAGAGCTTCGAGTGTGCCAAAAAGGCTTAGCCGACGAACATACCGTGACAGCATTACTGTTGTTATGATAGGATTTTTACTGTGTTAGGAAAGCGCTAAAACCAAAACAAGAAAAAAAAACGTAGTCAGCATTTTTAAAAACACGTTTCGATGAACTTTCTCGCTTAAACAAAATTCAATATTTACAGAAGCCTAAAAGCAAGTCATACTTGATAGGAGGAAGAAGAAAAAGATCGCGATTTGAGGAGAAAAGAATGATACGTCGAACGTTGATTTAATGTCGACGTTAGATTTGGAATTCGCTCAATTTCCTAGAGTAAAGTTTACGTAATTGAAATCACAGCATTACCTTACACGTGCAGACTTAATGTATACTACATGTATTTTCTAATCCTATTGGAGTTTGCTCTTTTATTTCTTTTCACAACAGCACAGAGAAGACATGAACAACTTACGCACCAAAGACTGCTTAATCTTGCAAGACACTTTAAATCTTAATGCATTTTTTCTCTAAAAAAAAACAGGTTTCAAGACATGCTTAATTTGAATCTTTGGTTAGCTTTTAATTTACAAACAGGGAATATTATCTTGATTAAGGCGAAACAACGGGACAGTAGAATGTGAGGGTGACAGCTTTGTTTGAATAGAAGCGAAACAACGGGACAGTAGACTAGAATGTGAGGGGTGACAGCTTTGTTTAAATAGAGGCGAAACAACGGGATAGTAGGCTGTAGAATGTGAGGGGTAACAGCTTTGTTTAAATAGAGGCGAAACAACGGACAATAGACTGTAGAATGTGAAGGTGACAGCTTTGTTTGAATAGAGGTGAAACAACGGGATAGTAGGCTGTAGAATGTGAGGGGTGACAGCTTTGTTTAAATAGAGGCGAAACAACGGATAGGAGAGAAGACCAGCTAAACAAAAGAAAAACAAATTTCTTTTCGGTGTTCATTACTAAACAATCTAGAATCTTCCATCTATCATAACTGCTTATAAGTATATGGTTGTAACTTACAAGATTGGTCACTCATAAGTGTCGTATTAAACATTGCCGTAAGATGCAATTTTTGGAGTGATCAGGCCACTGCCACAGCTAAACAATGTGGGGAGTCTGGGGGCAATCCCCCACAAAACTTTTGAAGATTTAATGCTGTGACATTGAATCTTGAGCTACATATACTGTATACACACACCGTAATGTATTGAATTAAAAGAAGCAAGTTTTAACACATAATTTGTAGCTATACATGCTATGAAAAAGTGGTTAGGCCATAGCCCGACTGGCCTTACCGCTTCTTATACCTCTGATGTATTAACATATTGAGTGTTTAAAGAAGGTAATGCAGACGGGAGTGTTCTTCCCATGTAGTAATAATAACAATAAACGATCTGTTACTTCAAATAAAGGAAAAATTATTTCACTTTAGCGTATTGTTCGTATTATTCGAACTCGGATTGCGAGTTAAGCGCCCTAACCACTAGGCCAACTTTATAATTATTCATGGACTATTTTAACAATAAAACTGGTACAAAGTCCTTTAAATTTATAATTTTTTTAATCCTTACAATCTCTTTATGGAGTAAATCATAATTAATCGCAATCTCGTGCGTCTAATTAAACAGCACTTTTAATCAAATCAGTTTCAAAAGTCACGGCTACAAACAAATTATAATGAATAATTAACACCCAAATAACGAGTGGAATAGTGTAAACTGATTATTGCATTAGTGCAAACAATAAAAAGCACAGCACTGCTGAATGGTTAATTGTTTTGGATATTTGCACAAAGCTACACATTTGGCTATCTATCCAAGGGTATCGAAACCCGGTTTCTAGCGTTGTAAGTCCGTAGACATACCACTGTGTCACTGGGGGAGCCACTAGTTGTCTATAGTTTTGAAATGAAAGAGTAGAGGGAAGTCGTTTATTCAATGGCACCATAGTGGAATACACCCACGGGGCGCGAACCATGGACCCTCGGATTCACAGTCTGGGAGCTAACCCCGAGGCCACAACCCGGCCCACGCAGCAGTGAGTCTAAACAATTGTGGTGTTATCAGATACACTGGTAACCTGATAAGAATGGTAGAAAATGTTTTAAGGAGTTAAACGGGATTTCTGTTAAGACTGAGTTGATCAATAAAACCGGGCACAATGCAACATCAAGTATTGAATCAATACCTTATTTCTTTGTAAAAAGAGATAAACATGAGTATGATAAAATCTCCCAGTCATGTAAATAAGATTAGGGAGGACTTATTGTCCAGGTATTGTGAAATATGTACACGACCAATGTCACCGAAAATACTCGGCCTTTCAGCCATGGGGACGTTATAATGTGACAGTCAATCCTACTTTTCGTTGGTAAAAGAGTATCCCAAGAGTTGACAGTGGGTGGTATTTATTTGCTTACTTCTCTCTAGTCTGTCACTGCTACATTAGGGAAGGCTAGCACAGATAGCCCTCGTTTAGCTTTGCATGAAATTAAAAAAAGAAAAACCCGACAAACAAGGTTCAGAGTAATGCACGTATACGTAAATACACACAAACCACCTTTTAACAGTGAAAGCAATTTAACAACAAACGATTGACAATAACAACCAATTAAGTTATAAAAATGCCTTTAAACAAAGTAAATAAAGTAAAAGCTATGTATAATTTATTTGGTTTTTGCAACGCCTTTCTTCATTATGGCTAGTTCTTCCTGGACCTGGCAAAGTTCTCAGGCCACCATGGTTTTCTCAGCCTTTCCTCGTTCTGGCACATGATCTAGGCCTTTATCCACCTCTTTTAGTGAGGCTAGTAGTGGTCTTTCAAAATGGTAGCTTGTTTGAGAGTTTAGTGGATTAGGATATATGTCATTACCATTTTTCGAAGGTCTGGTTACTACTGTAATCCAGTCAGTGAAGGTTGTTATGGTTGGTCCATGATCAAAATGGATGTCCTACATTCATCACAGGGGCTGTTTCTGGTCTTTCACTCTGGTAAGGTATTTTTTTGGTCTGGGTATGTAATGGTTTCCCCAGACGTATGGAAAAATATAATTTTAATTATTGAAATTTTTCTTGCAACCTCTGATGTTGCATTTGACTGAATGGTGATGTTTTTTTGTACTTTTGTGCAGTACGGACATTTTCTTCTCTGACCAAATCTATGGACAAACGGGTGGATAAATATGTACCCCTGTCTTTGTTCCAGTTAATACCATGTCATTTCCTTTGGTCCCGATGTGCAAGACCATCATTTGATATTGCTCCCACTGAATGAAACCCTAATATTTTGGTTGGGACCTGCTCTTCATCTAGGGCAGAGTCCATGGAAATTGATAGATGTGACATGGCTAAGAAACAAAAGTGATAATAAGGAAAAGGAAACTCGTGAAGACTCCATACCATGGGTTCAAAGATCTAGGTGAAGATTTCCACATGATAAAGTATAACTTTCAAGATTCTACACTAATATAGGCTTTGATTGATTCTTGACATCCTGAGTGTATCTCCCGACAGAAGTCTTCATTAGTCAGAAAAGACAGCTTGTGTGACAGATGGTTTCACAGAGGAGTTGCATTGCAAGTGAAAAATTCAAACGTGAAATGATTTAGCTATGAATTATAGAACATTAATTAAGTAAGCAATAAAAACATTTTGTAAATGTAAAATGGTGTAGAAGTGGCAGTGCCAAAAAGAATGCAAGCAAGATAGAGGGATGATACAAGCTGTACATGAATCATCCCTACATGACTTTCAATATTAAAAGTAAATGTTACACTGTAAAATGCACGAGTACAAAATGGTTACGAGGTCGGTCAATTCGACCTCTGTAATAATCAAGACATGTTTTGACCCAACGTAGTTTTCCTTGTAGTCCTAGGCCCTTAGTTACACTAAAATTGATGCCTACCCTGACGTGACCGTGATATTAGGATAAACAAACTACATACCAACAGTCAGGAATATATAACTTCCAACTGCAGTAATATTAAAGTCAATTATGTATTTTATAGTGTAACATTAAATTTTAATATTGAAAGTCATGTAGGGATGATCTATGTATAACTCTATCATCCCTATATTCTTGTTTGCATTCTTTTTAGCACTGTCATTTCCACATCTGTTTACATTATAAAATGTTTTATTACTTGTTTTGTGACGTTTTCTTCCCTGACTGAAAGTTAGTGTATTCTATGAATGTGTGTAATAAAATTTAATGTCATGTGTATTGATTTTTTTTACTCTTTCACTTCATACATAATATAGAAGATGGCTCCCTAAAGACACCAATTATATAATATACACAGCATTGGGTATTCTACATGTTACAGTCATCTGTTGTTGGCGGATAATTCCTGTTTCATCCTGTACTTTAGCTTTTGACAGGAACAATAGATTTCTGTAAAAAACTAACTTCGAGGGTAATGATAACATCCTTTAGCTAGAATTATTATTTTTTTCAATTACCACTAATTATTACGACTAAGCGATAACATTGTGCACTGCCCTGAAACATATAGAGTGGACTTTAATTTAAACTGGCGTT
>NW_013668981.1:74583-76545 GCF_000517525.1 Limulus polyphemus
TAGGCGGGTGGAGGCGTTCTCGAATTTTTAGCTTTACGTAACAATACCGACGCTAACACTCGTTTACGCACACACATATATTGTTGATTTTTACTTTCGAGAATCTTCTACAATTTTGGAGAATAGGCGGGAGTTTCGCAATACACATTTACGACTATAAACAATGCATGTTTTTAAATATAAACTTAATCTAAAAAAACGCTGATATTAAAATAAATATATAATAATAAATTCGTCACACGACTGAAACAAGAAGAAAAAAGATTATAATTTGGTGGGTTGATCACTTTCTGGTTTGGTATGTTAGCGATGGTTTCTTGCCTTGTTTTGGGGCTTATTGGGTGGAGAAACAAATGAAAGTGAGTGACAATCATCTTTTAAAGCAAAACTCTGTCATTGTTGATTGTTTAATGTGCATATTTGTATTATGCCTTTTGAGTACCTTGGTTATCACAACATAAAGAGTTTACCGACTCCATAATTAATCTGTAACTAAAATTAGTTAATGATTATTAACATTAATAATTTCTGTGAAGGGATAAGAAAATTCTATATTTGGTGCGATTAAAAGAAAGAAAGAACAATCAAAGGAAGACACATTTGACGTATCTTTAATTCCTAGTACAGCGCTAAGTCTACGGATGTGCAATGCTACAAACAGGGGTTCGATTCTCATCGGTAGACACGGCGGATAGCTCTATGTGGCTTTGCTATAGAAGGAGCGCTTGACAGTTAGCCCATCGTGTATATTTTTACCTAAAAACAACTAAACGTTTTTGTTTTATCTTAAGCTATGTAAGGTTTACCATTTAAACAAAAGTCAGTAAAAACTTTAATTTCTACCTTTCAACTGAAGTCGGTACTTTAAAATTAATATTTTCCTTTGGTAAAATTTTTCTTCTTCTTAGTTTAATGAAATTTCTATCTAAGATTATTAACTTTTATCAAGGCAAAGTATTGTATTCTGATTCCCTGTTTCCATTATGTGTTCCCTGGAGGGCCAAAGGTAAGCTTGATTACATATAAAGGGTAAATTATGGAGTTTGATTCTTCTGTCGTGAACACACCGCAGATGACTCATTATTTAACTTTTCATTAGAACAAACCAACCACTTCTTCATGAATTTTTAAATTTCTAGTTAAACAGGACTGAAATTAGAAAGGATTTATTTTCAATCACTTGGCTTTTGAATGTGTAACACAAGAAGAATGACGTTCTCCAAAATTTTAAATGTAATCATGAGTTAACTGAATAATTCAGAACTTCATGTCAGCCAGTAAAAGTATTCTGAGATTATTTGATCGTGTACAATATTTGCCATTTTTACTAGCGTATAAAACGTACGCTTTATCCTGAAACCCACTTTAAAGAGTACAGATAAAAAGTTTGTTTTAAACTATTTATATTTTATGGCAAAGATAATTAGGCTACCTGCATCCTTCCCTAATTTGTACTCTGTATATAGTAGATTATCACCAGAGCTGTACGTATGTGTTAACGGTTGTTTTGTTTTTTCAGTAGAAGCAAGGAGATGTTTTAATTTTAACTTCAGTTTAAACCTAATACGTTTAAATTCTTTTCATATATAGTCTTTATTTTAATTTAGCGCTACAACCCTACAAAAAAGTAACGTTATTATTTGCTGCAGAAATGTAACTTAGGCCTACAATGAGTTTATATTTACATTATCTTGGATAACTTAGGCCTACAATGACTTTACATTTACCTTATCTTGAATAACTTAGGCCTATAATTAGTTTATATTTACCTTATCTTGGAAAACTTAGGCCTACAATGAGTTTATATTTACCTTATCTTGGATAACTTAGGCCTATAATTAGTTTATA
The DNA here is from genome assembly GCF_000517525.1 of Limulus polyphemus. Lineage (NCBI taxonomy): Eukaryota > Metazoa > Arthropoda > Merostomata > Xiphosura > Limulidae > Limulus > Limulus polyphemus. The sequence continues at coordinate 76,432 of NW_013668981.1, forward strand.
TTTACCTTATCTTGGATAACTTAGGCCTATAATGAGTTTATATTTACCTTATCTTGGATAACTTAGGCCTACAATTAGTTTATATTTACCTTATCTTGGATAACTTAGGCCTAC
>NW_013668981.1:76566-79493 GCF_000517525.1 Limulus polyphemus
AGTAACTGAACTGCCGTCGGAAGTATTGTTGACGTTCGTTGATTAGCATTTGTTTTAACGCGATTGTTGAAGTTGAGTGTATCGGTAAAATTATATTCGGAAATAATAAACCAGTTTTATTAAGAAAGAACTTGTGTCGCTTGAGTTTCGTCGGAACGAAGTTACGGAAAATCAATTAACAAACGGAGACGTAACAATATTTACCTTATCTTGGATAACTTAGGCCTACAATTAGTTTATATTTACCTTATCTTGGATAACTTAGGCCTACAATGAGTTTATATTTACCTTATCTTGGATATTAGGCCTATTGAAACTTCACCTTTTAACTACCATTATGAATGGGAAAGGAATAGGCCTACGTTAATACAAGAAAATGTACCTTTCACTGAACTAATATCATAGACCTGTGTCTGTCGAGAGGAAAGAGGACATTTTTTTGTGACTGTTAACGGTTGCTTATTTTATTCGTTGTAGGTTTTTTTATTTCTTTTTAATACACGGTAAATGGCGAAATGACTGAATAAAAAAGTTCCCCGAATACGCGTATAAGAAAAATTTTAACAGAAGAATTAGCAGTAAACGAAAAAAAAACAAAAACGGAAAGTCCGAGGCTATGGAGATAGAACTATCTTACAGTTACAGCACGGAAACAGAAAAAGAAACGAACGTAGAACAACATTCAATAAAGATATTGTATTCAGAGACGTTTTACAATAGAAGAATTAACAAACGTGACTTGGAAACAAACATTTTATTAAACGAAACAGCGAACTTGAGAGCAAGGCGAGTTGGAGTGCCTGGTAAAAAATAATCCAATGTTCCCTGTTTAGTTTCAAATATTGTTTCAAATCCTATCAGTGACTACTATTTCAATCTATGTTTAATAAGTTTCAGTAGCAACATCCGCCTACATTTTTAATATGTGCATATATATTTACTATTTATTAATATATTATTTTGTTATGATGATTTGTCTATACTGATAGTTTTGTATATGGATTTGGTACTAATCTCTTAGGCTGGCCAAACCTCGCGAGATTTTACTGAAATTCTAATCGAACATGTTGCTAAGAGTGAGGGTACTCAACTGATGAACCAATGTTTTCGAATCATTAAAAGCTTTATCTTATGACTTCTAATACTCGGATTCATACAATAAATTAGTTATATCAATTTCTGTGTAAATTTTAGCTTTGATCTATGAAGGTAGCTTGATTTCATCCGAAGTTAATTATAATACAGTTGCAAATCTAATTATAGAATCGACTACCATCTCAAGTCAAAGTATATAATTAACCAATAGTTAATTCATATTTATTTTGTTTGTTTGTTGTTAAGCGCAAATCTACACAATGGACTATTTGTGCTGTGTCCACCATGAGTATCGAAACTCCATTTTTAGCGTCATAAACATAAAGGATTTCAGCTGAGCCACTGGGTACATTAAATTATATTATGGATTACAAGTAATAAAACATGAAATAAAACAATAGAACATTAAACGAAAGGAATTAATAACGAACAGTGTGTAATAACAAATATACTAAATATAAACCCAAATTTGTCAACTTCAGACAACCGATTTTTTAAACAATCATGAATGCTAAGCTGTGTCATATTATATAAAATTACTACTATATTTCTGGACACGATATTAGCTTCTGCGCTATCGATAGGGTTAACTTTTAGTTCCACTTCAAAAGCAATAATAATAAACAAAGCGTTTACTTCTTTAAATACAGGATTTCTAGAACAGTGCAAAATAATTCTGATAGCAGACACCGAAATCTATAAGTTCTTAGGCCTAACATTAGTTAAGCCTTTATTAAGTACGACCTATATTCGATAGAGATAAATTAACACTGTAACTTTTGTAAGTTTTTTGCTTTAGTTTAGTTAGGGCTAAACTTTACCGCACTGAATACTATCAATTAATAAACTTGTAATGTTAGACCTCTTGAAAACTTAAATACGTTTTTAATATGTTGTTGTGCAAAATGTATTTACATCTGCTTTTTGTTTACATCTGTTGAAATGAAGTGCACGCGCATTTTCAGGACAGACAAAACTGAGTATCATTATAATAATAGGTGATAGATGTATTATAGTCTATTTGTGTAGCTTTATTCGTGAATATTCATATACTAGTTTAACTTACGATGTGCGTGGAGACCTGTTTTCTATACTAACATAGAGTATTCTCGATACATATCGTATATATCACACTACGAAATAAAAAACAACTTTTTCTTTACTTCTTAATGTACTTGTTGCTTTATACGTAAAATGTTCAAACTCTAGAAATTCGTCTAAATAATATAGACTTAAAGTAGTCAGTACGTGCACAGGGGGGCGGCTGGGTGGGTTCAAGCCCCTGCCTTCCTATCCTTATGCTCCAAAAGTGCACTTTTTCTGAGTCAATAAATATTGGCAACAACTATTATAAGATACGTAGGTCTTTACAGTAAAACATAATTGTGGTTTTCTATTAGGTGTTAATACGCAAGAATTCACTGTCTACTTTTGGATTTGAAACGTGTTTATAAGACCAATTGGACAGGAATAAAAAAGAATCTATTTCCCTCTTATGAATTTTTTATAGTACGTGTACGAGAGGCAATCCATAGTCTCCTCTATCCCCTCCCTCCCGCTTCAAAAAAAGCTTGCCTTAGGCGTGCTTGAAAAGCGCCATATTTTGTCAGTGATATCGTTTCCTTTAAACCTTCTCCGAAGGTAGTACGTTATATCCAGAAGTGAAAATAGGAAGTGTGGATTAAATCTGTCGTGCCATATACAGCCGTGTTTTCATTCTGAATACGTAGAATTGACATTTCACTTATTAGACTTGAACTATTTGTATAGCGTATTTCATGGTTATATATCTACTAGTTTAACTCGCAATCTATCGTTGACTTGTGCGGCCT
>NW_013668981.1:80383-88527 GCF_000517525.1 Limulus polyphemus
TTAATAACACTCGAGTGTTGGTTTTCTGTAAATAACACTTGAATGCTGGCTTCTGTTTAATAACACTCGAGTGTTGGTTTTCTGTAAATAACACTTGAATACTAGTTTCCGTTTGTTGGCACTCAATCGTTATCCCTTGTATACTGTAACGTGGATATATCTGAGGAACAAACATTACTTACAGTTTCTTGTGCACAGTGACTTTGTCCTATTTGCTTTTGTTTTCACCACTCATTAGCTGAGACCTTCTATGCCTGCTATCTATGCATCCATCATTATACTGCTAAGTCTTTAGTCAACGTTCAGGAAGAAAGCCTGATACACGAATCATCTTAGGTGATTTATTAGCTTAATGGATTTTTTTCCTCGTGCATCTCGATCTTAAGCATATTATAAACTGTTACTAGCGCATCACGTTCTTGTCTGGAAATGACAGGTTATAATACGTGATGTATCCAAGCTTTAGTGATTTCAGGAATAGTCTTATAATCTATATATTTATGCGTAAGACATTTATCATTACTACGTATGTAGATAAAATCTTTTTGAAACGACATACCGAATAAAGCACGATTTGCATTTGTCTTAAACAAATGTCAAAATCACTACTTTATTTTTCATGAAAACCAGATATTCTGTAATGTTTATAGGGGGGATTGTATTTGATAGTATACATTAAGCCTAATTTATCCAACGTAGAAAAGCTAATGGCAACCGAAAAGCCTTTACTTTTACTACAGTTACCCCACCTACTTTCACAGACTTTACTTGCGGAAGCCTAATAAATACAAGTTAATTTTTCAAAGAAAAAAAAGGTAAACAACAGCGGTTAATATTGGCTTTTATTTTACTATAAATATGTTGTTTTATCCATTGCCTTGTATAAAGCGCTGGTATTTACGTTTAAAAAAAAACAAATAGCGAAAACAAGAAAAGAAAAGAGAGGATAAAAATACTCTTGAGCTTGTAACATACATAATGAGGTGTACATATTTTTTTTCCTGTAGCAATAAGTCTTTTTAATGCGAATTTCACACTCCCTTTATCACATTTTTATAAGGAAAAATGATCTCGCATCTATCAAAAAATGTTCAAATTGTTTTTCGTTATCTTTCTTTTTTTGTCACTTCTTAAAGCTTTGTCACTGTTTTGCTAATTTCTGAATTAACAACGTCTGTATTATTAACAGTAATTATAGAACTAAAATCAACCAAAAGGAGTGATACTACTGTGTTTCAAATAGTTTTGTGTTGTGTATTTTTTGCATTTGTGTCGTATGTTTTAGGTTTAAAAAAAAAAGAAATATACAGTTGGCATCTACCTGTTTATATACTTCTACGACGATGGTGTTTCCTGAGTAAGTTATACTGTATTGTTACTTATTCTTGTTTTCAATAACAACATTGACTATAAAAGCTGGTATATATCTAATATGGTTAATTTTCATTTATTGTCTACTATTATACTTTTATTATAAAGATTATTTTGTATTGTTAGTTTAGAATTTCTTTCAGGACTAACATAAATCTTTTAAGCTAGTCGAGCTTCATGAGACATTATAGGGATTAAGGTCGAAAATGTTGTTAACAGCGAGGGTACTCATATAATGAAACAATGCATTTTAATCTTTATAAGTAGATACATAAGCACGTAGCATACTCTGATAGTATAATCTGTCTCCTTTTTTGACGTAGTTTATAATTTTTTAAGAAATTAGTTTTTGATATTGAGCATAATACAACACAATATCCATCTATTTTCTCAGACCTGACAGGTTGTTTCGATTAAAAAAAGATATATAAAGTATTTGAAATTTATTTGTTAAAATACGTGGTCCCTATTATAAAACTGATAAACATATATATGTATATATATATATATATATTATTGGATTTTAGTTGGACGACGTTTTATCTGTAAATTTAAATAACTATTTGTGTTTGTTAAATGTTCTTGAAAGTTCCTTAGATATAAAGTTTGCCTTTTCTTTCCCACAACAGATGGCGCCACCAGCTATTTGATAAAATATGAAACTGTGTTTGTTAAGCACAAAGCTGACTATCTGTATCGAAACCCGGTCTTTAGCAGTGTGAGCCCCCAAACTTACTGCTGAGCCACTGGGGGAAGCCACAGTTAAATGAAATCGAATTTGATTTTTTTTACTTGTTTTTTATTGAGGGATCCAGAACGATGGCTTTATCAGCTAATCAATATAACGTCTCACTTTTAGTTATTATATGATTATATATATATATTATCATGTAAAGCATGTCTGCAGTAAAGAGTAATTTGATATCCTTATCACACATGTAATCATCTACAAAGTGATATATAGTGAAGAGAGCTATGCTGAAGCTTTTTAATATTTAATGATAGGCCCGGCGTGGCCTAGAGGTTATCATACTCGGACTGTGAATCCAAACTTTCATGATTCGTCTCCTCTTGCCGCAAAAACTTGCTCTGAACTTTGGGCTATAGGCGCTAATATTACAAGAATGACTGGCAACTCCGACTTTAGGGTCAGACGAAAGTATCGGTGGGTGCTGTTCACTAACTGTCCTCTCTTTAGTTTAAAACTCTAGAACAAACAAACAAATTCTGAATTATTCAATGATACGGAATAGTGAATATTACAGAATAGTGAATATTACGGAATAATACGGAAAAGTGACTGTTACGGAATAATACGGAAAAGTGAATATGAGTCGGAAAATTGAAAAGTTGCAATCGTTCTTTAAAAAGGGAAGTATAAATAATGTAGACATACCTTAATAATGTAGACATACCTTAGTAGTTGTAGACATACCTTAATAATGTAGACATACTTTAATAGTTGTAGACATACCTCAGTAGTTGTAGACATACCTTAATAGTTGTAGACATACCTCAGTAGTTGTAGACATACCTTAATAGTTGTAGACATACCTCAGTAGTTGTAGACATACCTTAGTAGTTGTAGACGTACCTATCTAGCGAAACCACAGCCAAGGGAACGGGCTTGGAGAAATCAATTAAGGTATGTCTTAATAGTTTAGACATACCTTAATAGTTGTAGACACACCTTTCTCCCATAAAAATGTACAAAGCTTAATTAGATAATGTTTCTAATTATCGACCGAACTGGAATGACGAATTTATTGATATTTTTAGTTTCACTCATGCGTTGTAAAATATTTTATAATACGAATAAATGTCAATCAGTATCACAAAGGCTTGGCATGACCTAGTGGCCTAAGGCTCTCGTCTCGCAATTTGCGGGTCAAGGGATTGAAACACGGCGTCAAAAATGCTCAGTCTTTCATGTGTGTGTGTGTGTTCAGATGTGTATATGGTGGTATAATGTTACGGTCAATCTCACTATTTATTGGTGTGGACTAAATAGTAGCCCAAAGAGTTGGTGGTGAGTTCGGTCAGTTGGTTGCTTTACCTTTGGTCGACAGTTGAAAATTAGAAACGACGGCAGATAGTTTGTTTCTTTGTTTTAGAGCATAGCAACGTTGGGCTATCTGCTGTGTCCACCGCGGGGAATCGAACCCTAGAAAACGAAAAAAAAATAACTGGTTAAACCTGAAATGACTGTCGACTTTCAGTAACTTTGTCATGGTTGAACTCTAATAAATATATATATATATTCATTTCTCCATCTGGCCGTTTTCTGGATTATTTCTAGCAACTTCTAAAGAGTTTTATTTATTTTGGCCCGGATCGCGAGTTCGAATCTCCGTCACACCAAACATGCTCGCCCTTTCAGCCGTGGGAGCGTTATTATGTGACGGCCAATCCCACTATTCGTTGTTAAAAGAGTATCCCAAGAGTTGGCGGTGGGTGGTGATGACTAGCTTGCCTTCCCTCTTGTCTTACACTGCTAAATTAGGGACGGCTAGCGCAGATAGCCCTCGTGTAGCTTTGCGCGAAATCCAAAACAAATAACAATCCTTATTAATTTTTTACTGGCTATTTCCTCTATTTTGTGACCCACGGTGGCTTAGAAGTAAATACGAGTGATTATAACGCTAAAATTTGAGGTTGAATCCTTGCGGTGGGCAAAGAATGATAGCCCACTGTGGAGCTTTATCCTCAATTAACAAGTATAATAAATTCAAATACAGATGAAACTTTAATTCATCCGGGTATATTTTGGAGTGATAACACTTTCGGATACCCTCTTTCCGGTTGTTTCGATATTCACTCTTGTAAATCTGTTACATTTTCTCTTTCATTTTTAGAAGCATGTAGCAACTAGAATAAAACTGGTACATTGGATTTCACGATAACTTGATATATATATATTTTTTTTTCGAACCCAAAACACAATTTGTTTTTATTTTTTAGAAAATAATGATAATAAAGTGATACGTAATATAGAGCACGTGCAGTTTATTTTTTTATTTATTTGGCATTTGTGTTAGAAAAGCGAAGTTGTAATTACATTCTGACAGTTTGTAAATTGCTTGTCACACAACTCCACGTTTTTAAAAGTTATTTTTGTCCACGTAACCACACGAGACTCAGTTTTCTCTAGAACTCATAGGCTTTTCTTTAAACTCTATTACTCCACCCGTTCACGTGCCAATACTGTAAATAGAGATCTTCGGACTTGGATTGCTAGTCCAATTACAGTGTTTACGCTGTTCCAGTGGTTTGTAAAATAAAAATAAAAAATCATATTCGAGTAACAGGACACTTAGATAGAAATTGAGATGTTAAAAGAGACTGATCGTTTTCTGCTTTCCCGAGTTCTTTAGACTGAAATAGAGATCAAACGATTGATTGAGAAAGACAAGTTTGAATGAAGCTTAAAATTGTGGGAATTACTTGGTAATATATTTTGATTGAAGAATTTCCTTGTCACAAAAAATATTTATATAAATTTTAAACAACTAGACAGACGATAAGAAGAAAATACAAAACAGACATAATCGAGACTCGGTTTTAAAATGTATTCATTTTAATAGCAGCGTGTGCCAAGAAATAGAACCTTGATAGTCAATGATACAAGGACATGAGGATTATGGTAGATATATAAGATAGATTTATCAATACAGACAAGACCATGTCGGACACCCCCAATCAACGAAATTGAAACCACAGTTAACACAACAAACCTTTGTTTGTTCATTTACACGCCAGAGGAGTTCGGAATCGACTTGATTGAGCTCTCTTTCCTCCAATCGTGGAGTGCTATCGCGGTATGTTTCTCAATGTGCAAACCAGGTAGCATTGCGCCGTCCCTAAGCCTTAACCAATGTTTCTCAATGTGCAAACCAAGTAGCATTGCGCCGTCCCTAAGCCTTAACCACTAACCACAGGCAGGCAACCAATTTTGATTTTTACCCTATTATTATTAACTATTGCGTACCATTTTTCTTTTATGATTACGTTTATTTTTCACACCAGGTTATCCAGTATAAACATGATGATTTTTAAATTACGACTACTACTATTATATATGCTTGAAGAGATTGGAACCGGTCTTGGCACAAGATTTTCTCCCTCAAATAATCTCTTTCAAGGTTCTTCTGGTAATAATAACAAATTCAAGTTGGTTTTAAGTAACATCTGTCCTTCTCACATACTTTAACTCCCGTTTCAAACCCCCGTTTGTACGTCCGTTGAATTTCGCGCAAAGTACTCTAGGGCTATCTACACTACCCCTCACCAATTCTTAGGTTACTTTTTATCAACGGTATGTATGCGGACTCACAACGCTAGAAACCGGGTTTCGATACCCGTGGTGGGCAGAGCACAGATAGCTCACTGTGTAGCTTTGTGATTAACTTCAAACAAACAAAAAACACGTTTCATTTTCATTCTTCCATCATCTTTCTTCCGGTTGACCGGTGTGGCCTCTGTTCCATCTTTTCCTGTTCTCTCAGTCTACATGTTATTTCATTGATGGTATCTTATCATGTTGCCCAAGAGCTTGGTAGTACACTTCTTACTTGAATAATATGACACTGGAATATAGGTCGCTATCAGAGCCCCCAGTAGCACAGCGGCATTTCTGCGGACTTATACCCGTAGTGGGCAGAGCACAGATAAACCCATTGTGTGGCTTTGTGCTTAACTTCAAACAAACAAATAATGCAATCGTTATCTGATGATATTTAAAGTCTCTCAAAAGTTTTATCCATATTTTATAGACAAAACCTGTCTCCAGTTTTGTGGTCACGTGGTGTTTATCAGTGTATAAGCTCTGTCCTTATCTTCACTGTTATTGGCCAACTAGATAAATGCATCATCATATATGCTTTACATTCTGCCATGAATTAATTGGATCGCCGATTTTTTTCCGCTTACCATTTATAGACTAGATGTTTAACTCTCCACAAGTGGTTAGAGTGCTCAACTCGCAATCTGAGTTCGAATCCCCGTACCACTAAAGATGCTCGCCCTTTCAGCCGTAGGGACGTTATTATGTGACGTTTAATCTCACTATTTGTTGGTAAAAGAGTAGCCCAAGAGTTGACAGTGAGTGGTGATGACTAGCTGCCTTCCCTCTAGTCCTTCACTGCTAGATTAGGGAAGGCTAGCGCAGATAGCCCTGGTGAGAAAGTCATGATTTTAAATTTTAATAAAATATTTAACACTTTTTGTACGATCATAACTTATTGTGAAATATTTTCCAATGTATTAGAATTAAATAATATTGATTTCGCATTGAAGAGGAATTACAGAATGCCATGTCTATTCTACATAATATCTCAGTGGAGAGGTTTGTACCTAAAATATATTATAAGCATAAAAACATAAAAATTCATTAATATATAATTTGATTAAATAAATAAATGAATGATATACAAATCTAGAGGGCGCAACATACCCTCTACATCGATATTTCACGTGTCTAGTGTTCAGTAAGGTTTTTCTCAGCTGAAAAGTGTTTCGTGGCCAAAAAAGTTTGGGAAACGCTGTAATCTAGAGAGTACTGTATGTTTCGAGTTAAGCCTACAGGGCACAGCCGTTTTAGGGAATATTTATAGAGAGATATTCGTACGTTTTTCAAAGAGAATTTCTAGAAAAAGTACGCAAGAAAGAAATATCAATAACCTTTAGTATACAATCAACTATCTCAAATGAATGAGTTGGAACTACGTGAAGGCTGTGCATAAAAAACTAAGCATTTCGTGTTCTAAGCATTCTTGCAACCAAGGTACTATTTTCTCTTTACGTTAGCTGAGCTGCGCCGAACGCAGCCGAATGGTTAATATGCCAAACTCAGTTCGCGTCTCGTTGGGGCAAAATCGCGCTCTGCACTTTGGGGTCGTTGGTATGTTACACGAACGACGTTAAAATCCTATTATTCGATTAGTATATCTCGAGAGTTGGTGATTAGATACATTCACTATACTCTTTAGTTTAAAGATGGCTAGCGAAGGAATTATGGATTTGTGGTTCGCGCCCTGTTACCGAAAAAAAGATAAAAATCGTGCCCATCACTTATGGGGATGTTGGTACGTTATAAAGTGACGACCAAGTCCCCCTATTTGATGTTATAAAATGATGACCAAATCCCACTTATTTGATGTTATAAAATGACGACCAAGTCCCACTTTTTGATGTTATAAAGTGACGACCAAATCCCACTTTTTGATGTTATAAAATGACGACCAAGTCCCACTATTTGATGTCATAAAGTGACGATCAAGTCCCCCTATTTGATGTTATAAAGTGACGACCAAATCCCCCTATTTGATGTTATAAAGGTTATAACATCAAATAATGAGATTTGGTCGTCACCTTATAACATCAAATAGTGGGATTTGGTCGTCACGCTATAACATCAAATAATGAGATTTGGTCGTCAGTGACGACCAAGTCCCACTATTTGATGTTATAAAGTGACGACCAAGTCTCCCTATTTGATGTTATAAAGTGACGACCAAGTCCCACTATTTGATGCTATAAAGTGACGATCAAATCCTACTTTTTGATGTTATAAAGTGACGACCAAGTCCCACTATTCGATGTTATAAAGTGACGACCAAATCCCACTATTTATTTAGAGTTGGTGGTGACTTCCCTTTAATCTATTACTTCAAGGTTAGGGACACGGAACACGCAGAATCCACGAGAAGTTTAGCGCGAAAATTGGCCAATAACCAGTTAGCGGAGACAGCCCTTGTTCTGCTTTGATCGAATAT